>NC_052157.1:6400232-6594847 GCF_902713615.1 Scyliorhinus canicula | reverse complement strand
ACATGGGCCTGACTTTTCCAATTTCAATGCCTCATCAAGTACACGGTTGATAACAGTGGATCTGAGTGTTCAAATCACCTCCCTGGCATTGCCCCCATCATTATCTCCTCCAGCCCAACAAACGTCTGAGATCTCTGCACTCCCTCCCATTCTGGCCACTTGATCACCCTTAATTTTTCCCATGTGCCTGCTCTTGTCCTTCTAGATGGTAGTGGTCGTGGGTTTGGAAGGTGCTGTCTAAGGAACATTGTCGAGTTCCTGTAATGCACCTTGTAGATGATACACATGGCTGCTACTGTGCGTCGGTGGTGGGGGGGTTGAATGCTTGTGGGTGGGGTGTCAAACAAGCAGGATGCTTTGTCCTGGTTTGTGTTGAGCTTCTTGAGTGGTGTTGTAGCTGCACTCATCCAGGCAAGTGGAGAGTATTCCATCACACCCCTGACTTGTGCCTTGTAGATTGTGGACAGGCTTTGGGGAGTCAGAAGTGAGTTACTCATCGGAGGATTCCTAGCTTTTGACTTCCTCTTGCAGCCACCGTATTTATATGGCTAGTCCAGTTCAGTTTGTGGGCAATGGTAACTCCCCAGGATGTTGATTGTGGGGGATTCAGCTATGGTAATGCCATTAAATGTCAAGGGGCAATGGTTAGATACTCTCTTGTTGGAGATGGTCATCGCCTGGCATGAATGTTACTTGCCGCTTTTCAGCCCAAGCCTGGATATTGCCCAGGTCTTGCTGCATTTGGACATGGACTGCTTCATAATCTGAGAAGTCACAAATGGTGCTGAACATTGTGCTGTCATCCGCAAGCATCTATCTGACCTTACGATGGAAGGGAGATCACTAATGAAGCAGCTGAAGATTGTTGGGCTGAGGACACTACCCTGAGCAACTCCTGCCGTGATGTCCAGGAGCTGAAATGATTGACCTCCAACCACCAAAACCATCTTCCTTGGTGCCAGGTATGACTCCAACCAGCAGAGAGATTTCCTCCTGATTCCCATCCCCAGGGGAATGCTCTGGAAACACATGTTCAAATTCCACATGGGCAGATGGTGACTATTTGAATTCAATAAAAACCTAGAATGAAAAGTCGAGTTGATTGTCGTAAAAACCCATCTGGCTCACAAATGCCCTTTAGGGAAGGAAATCTGTCATTCCTTAAGACCTATCTCTTTGATTAAACTTTTGTTCATCTGTCCTAATATCTCCTTACATTGTTCAGTGCCAAATTGTGTTTGATCATGCACCAGGAAAGTGCCATGTGCCATTCTACTATGTTGAAGGCGCTATTTAAATACAGGTTGTTGTTGGTGAGCATCACTGAGCAAGGTCTATTGTGGTGACTGGAAGTGACTAACTCTTGTAGATTCACTCAGGCTGGAACAGTAACAGTGCCATCAACAAGGCGGACACCCATGAATTAACTTGGAATGTTCCATTAAACCTATTTTTATAAACTTACTGCTTTCAAGATACCCCATCGCTTTAATGGTGCAAACCTGGAGATTCAGCAACTCTGACTGAAATCTTCGCTGTGCTTTGAGAAAAGACAATTACCCACAGCGTGAAACATGGAAGCAAAAATTATCACCATCAGACACCAGTGTATGTTGGAAGAGTATTAGACAGGCGTAACAGTTTAACAAGCCGGCGGCTGGAATTAACAAGCTCTCAAGTGAAACTTTTAACTAGGTCAAGATGTTAAAGGGCAAAACGGTTACTCAAGGAAAAAAAAATCTCAATCAGTTGCAATATATGTTCAGTAACTTTATTCAAAATTATTCTTTTGTGAATCTTGTTGATTGTTTTCCTTAGTGCTGTTCTAAACCCTCACCCTCATTCAGCAGCTTGCTGGATGCTGCTAATTTTGTTTTTAAAAAGGTTACGCGATTAATCTTACTGTAACGGGCATGGTTTCTGCCAAGATTCTGGACTGTGCGGATCGATCAGTCTGTCTACAAATCAAAACATGTGACTTGAAAACTTGAAATTCTTCGAAGAGTTCCTTTGAATGGGGACCGCTTTGACCCGACTCTCTTGCTCCACTTCTGCACCACTTAAATCACATCTGACCTTGGACTTCAAAATGTGTCAAAGAATGAAACAGAGCATGCTTTAGCTAGTAAACACTCACAACACTTAGGTCAGATATAGTGTTGGGTAACAGCAAAGTAAAGGTTTCCTTGACCTGTTTCAGCAACACACCTCAGCCCCTAAAGAATGCCTCTCTGCCCTTTTCTGTGGAATGCATGTTGTGTTCCGGCTTTCTACATCACTGGCTTATTCAAGCTGCATATTTATGTCTGTTGGGAACACGGGTCGTATATAACTGAAGTCAGCTCACTTATGACCCCCGACAGCTCTCAGCAAGTCAAGACCTTCATCTCATTCCGCAAGGCGGCATTCGCAGCTCAATCTCAAGTGGAGCGAGTATGACTCGGTGAGCTTGATGTCGACAGCATTGTCCAGACACTGAACAAGGCAAGATTTCATGCCGTGCATTTGGAGACCGTGACCGAAGATTTCCTCGCTATCCCGCTTGAGGGTCGGGCGGAAGAGCAACTCAAAAACAAGGAAATCAGGCTGGGGGTCCCCTATCCCCAGCCCCCCACCCCCCCCCCCCCCACCCCCCCCCCCCCCCCCCCCCCCCCCCCCCCACCCCCATTAGTCTTACGCCCTGATCTCAATTTTCCTCCTCCCGTTCCCTTCCCCCACCCTCCACCAGAGGGAGCGACAGGCCTGACAAGCTGCCCCGATTCGCTGCCTTTCAACCATTCTGAAGGATCCAGAAGCCGGGGTGGTGTTACAAGCTGGGCCAACAGCAGCAGGCCTGTTGATGGCCATTTTGGAGAGACTGCGGCCCCAGTGGCGGCCGCTGCTCACCTCCAGGTGGGCAATTTGAGACCTGGAGATTTTAGGCCCCTCGTGGAGATATGGGGCCACCATTCTCTGCCCATTCCGTTTACTTTGAACACTTTCTTTGATTGATTGAAGGAATATTTTAGATGGTGGAGCAAAACAGAAGAATAAATATTTATTTGGGAAGCAAGTAAACTGTTTGCTTTCCAATTGGCTGCGGGAAGGCAGAGTGCCTGGAGGATGGGCCAATGATGGAAGTGTGAGGGCAGGACATGACAGGGTGAAAGGTCAAGAGATTAATCCTCCAGGAATACGCCCAATCAGTTGGGCAACCTGCAAGTTGCCATGCTCGGATCTGATTGGCTTCCCCTTGAGGGCGACACGACTGGTTAGCACAGTGGTTAGCACAGTGGGTGGCACTGTTGCTTCACAGTGCCAGGGAACAGGTTCAATTCCCGGCTTGGGTCACTGTCTGTGCGGAGTCTGCACATTCTCCCCGTGTCTGCGTGGGTTTCCTCCGGGTGCTCCCGTTTCCTCCCACAAGTCCCGAAAGATGAAAGCCTGTTAGATGAATTGGACATCCTGAATTCTCCCTCAGTATCCGAACAGGTGCCGGAATGTGGCGACGAGGGGATTTTCACAGTGACTTCACTACAGTCTTAATGTAAGCCAACTTGTGACACTAATAAAGATTATTATTATGTTACATCCTTTATCCAATTGCAGTTTTGACTAATTTACAGCCTCCCTGGCACACAACAAGGGTTCTCCAACTATTCAAAAGTCATAGTGGTCACCACTACGTGAATGCAAGACACCAAAAGCCGCTGGCTTATTAATGAAGGAAAAGCCAATTAGCAAACACTTTGATAGGATCTTAAAATTTAAAATCCAGGACATAAGACACAAAATTATTTCACCGAAGCTGCTGCCTTGTGTAAGTGTTTATAACAAGGCCACATTTGTCACTTTAATTACCAATGTCATATCTTGACTATCTTTGTGACTGTAGGAGGATTCCAGTGAACTCAGATAGAGCTACTGTATAAGGTTGCAATAATGAGTAAAATATTTCATTCCTGTCTCATTAGTACTACTTGTCAAGTAATCAAGTGTTTCATTTTCTTAAAAAGAACTCAGGCCCCACTGATTTATGACTGTTCCGTTAATTGGAAGGTTGTAATTATTTTACTATTAAAATTATTAAACTCCAGACCTCAGCTTGCCGAGGTTTCCTTTTGGACGTTTCTGGGGACGTGTGATCGCGGTTGTAGAGAGAGCGATTGTGGACGTCAGCACTTTTTGCTGTATATTCTTGAGCCGGGTCTCTGTTCCATGTTATCTCCTATAGAAAAATTAGTAGGCTCCCGCCAATGTTGCAGGGTGAACAATTGCAGCTTCCAATGATGTAATGTGTGTCATAATATCCACTCATGTATATAATGGAGTGCAGACAGGCAGTGATTGACACACAGGATAACCAGCAAGCATACAACACAGTACAGCCAATCACCAGACAGGACACTACCACTATAAAGCCAGAGGGCACTAGGTTTCCCGCTCTCTCTGGACCCAGCCACTGAGACAGTCAGAGTCCACGAGCTAGCAAGTGCAAACACCATGCGGTGGCTGGTAAGTCTGGTCAGGCTACAAGGTCACCAGTCAGTTCAGTATAGTGTTGACTCACAGCTGAATATGTTTATCAGTTCTATAGTTGAATAAAACAGAGTTGGATCTTCTCCAGTGTTAGACGTCTGTTTCTAGCTTCCCTGCATCGAGCGCAGTCCACATCGAACCAGCCTGCCTAACACATCAATGTGTGCTCGGTCATCTACCTTGTCTATTGGCCCAGCAACCCCTCAATTTTAAAATTCTCACCCTTGTGTTCAAATCCCTCCATGGCTTCACCTTGCCTCCCAGCCTCATAAACCTCCAAGATTTCCATACGCCCAGTTCTGGCTCTCGGGAATCCTCGATTTTAATCGCTCCACTATTGTTGCTCGCAGCTTCATGGTTCACGATTGTTGAGAGCACACGTGGGCTGCGCCATCGGGAACTCCGCCCATCGGAGACGGAGAATCGTGGGTGGGCCCGCGAATGAGATGCGAATGGGGCTTCAGCTACGCACAGCGTGTGTTGCAATGATGCCGTTTTGGAGGAGGCGAAGCATTGCGATTTCGGCAACAGGACCCGTTGACCGCCCGATCGCCGTTCCCGATTTCAGCACTGGCTGAATCCCACCCACTGTCTTATGGGAGCCCCACCACCTCCAAGTCACTCACCATGCCAACTTGGAAATATATTGGCCGTTCCTTCATTGTCGCTGGGTCAAGTTCCTTTCCTGGAACACTCCGTCCCAGCAGCACAGTGGGTGTAACTTTTTTATATTTTGACGTGGGCGTCGCACGTTGTGCCAGCATTTATTGCCCATCCCTAATTGCCCTTGAGGGGGCAGTTAAGTGTCAACCACATTGCTGTGGGTCTGGAGTCACATGTAGGCCAGACCGGGTAAGGACGGCAGATTTCCTTCCCTAAAGGACATTAGTGAACCTGATGTGTTTTTACAACAATCGACAATGGTTTCATGGCCACCATTCGACTTTTAATTCCAGATTTTTGTTGAATTCAAATTTCACCATCTGCCGGGTGGGATTTGAACCTGGGACCCCAGTGCATTACTCTGATTTACCAGCCTTTCTACACCTCCGGGACTGCAGCGGTTCAAGAAGACAGCTCACCACCACCTTCTCAAGGACAATTAGGGATGAGCAATGAATGCTGGGCTCGCCAGCGACACCCACACCGTAAAAATTAATTGAAAAAAAAAGCATACGACAACATCCCCCTTTCTTTTTAAAGACACATTTCCTCCTTCCAAAGCGGTGGAACTATTTACAATAAATGTTCATGTTTAGTTATCAATGCATAAGTAAAGGACTGATAAATATATGTTCCAACATCTGAGATCCCCAGTGACGGATTTGGGACGTATCCCAAAAATGTGCTGGGGTTCCTCTCCCAGAATCTCACAGGTAAGGATTTGATTGACAATTGTGCCAGAGTGTTAGCTTTCACTGGGGCCATTGCACTCATACCCATCCGAAAAGGCAATTTAAATCACAAACTGCGAATGGTGTGCTCCCTCAATACAGCGATCCCTCAATACAGCGCTCCCTCAATACAATGATCCCTCAATACAGCGATCACTCAATACAATGATCCCTCAATACAATGATCCCTCAATACAGCGATCACTCAATACAATGATCCCTCAATACAATGATCCCTCAGTACAGCACTCAATACAGCACTCCATCAGTACAGCGCTCCCTCAGTACAGCGATCCCACAATACAGCGCTCCCTCAATACAGCGATCCGTCAGTACAGCGATCCCTCAATACAGCACTCCCTCAGTGCATCGCTCCCGCAATACAGCACTCCCCCAATACAGCGATTCCTCAGTACAGCGCTCCCTCAATACAGAACTCCCTCAATACAGCACTCCCTCAGTGCATCGCTCCCGCAATACAGCACTCCCTCAATACAGCGATTCCTCAGTACAGCGCTCCCTCAGTACAGCGATCCCTCAATACAGCGCTCCCTCAATACAGAACTCCCTCAATACAGCACTCCCTCAGTGCATCGCTCCCGCAATACAGCACTCCCTCAATACAGCGATCCCTCAGTACAGCACTCCCTCAGTACAGCGTTCCCTCAGTACAGCTATCCCTCAGTACAGCGATCCCTCAAATCAGCGATCCCTCAGTACAGCGCTCCCTCAGTACAGAAGTCCCTCAGTACAGCACTCCCTCAGTACAGTGCTCCCTCAATACAGCGATCCCTCAATACAGCGATCCCTCAATACAGCAATCCCACAGTACAGCGCTCCCTCAGTACAGCAATCTCTCAATACAGCGATCCCTCAGTACAGCGATCCCTCAGTACAGCGCTCCCTCAGTACAGCAGTCCCTCAGTGCAGCTCTCCCTCAATACAGCACCACCTCAATACAACGCTCCCTCAGTACAGCACTCCCTCAATACAGCACACCCTCAGTACAGCGCTCCCTCAAGACAGCACTCCCTCAGTACAGCACTCCCTCAGTACAGCATTCCCTCAGTGCATCGCTCTGTCAGTACAGAGCTCCCTCAATACAGCACACCCTCAGTACAGCGCTCCCTCAGTACAGCACTCCCTCAAGACAGCACTCCCTCAGTACAGCGCTCCCTCAGTGCATCGCTCCCTCAGAACAGAGCTCCCTCAATACAGCGCTCCCTCAAGACAGCACTCCCTCAGTGCATCGCTCCCTCAGTGCAACGCTCCCTCAGTATAACATTACCTCAGTACAGCACCCCCTCAAGACAGCACTCCCTCAAGACAGCACTCCCTCAGTACAGCAATCCCTCAGTACAGCACTCCCTCAGTACAGCAATCCCTCAGTACAGCAATCCCTCAGTACAGCACCCCCTCAGTATAACACTACCTCAGTACAGCACCCCCTCAGTATAACACTACCTCAGTACAGCACCCCTCAGTATAACACTACCTCAGTACAGCACCCCCTCAGTACAGCACTCCCTCAGTACAGCACTCCCTCAGTACAGCACTCCCTCAGTACAGCAATCACTCAATACAGCGATCCCTCAATACAGCGATCCCTCAATACAGCAATCCCTCAATACAGCAAACCCTCCATACAGCGATCCCTCAAAACAACGATCCCTCAATACAGCACTCCCTCAGTACAGCACTCGCTCAGTACAGCAATCCCTCAATACAGCAATCCCTCCATACAGCGATCCCTCAATACAGCGATCCCTCAATACAGCAATCCCTCAATACAGCGCTCCCTCAACGCAACAAATTCTCAATACAGCACTCCCTCAATACAGCGCTCCCTCAATACAGCACTCCCTCAATACAGCACTCCCTCAGTACAGAGCTCCCTCAGTACAGCACTCCCTCCGTACAGCACTCCCTCAATACAGCACTCCCTCAATACAGCACTCCCTCAGTGCATCGCTCCCGCAATACAGCACTCCCTCAATACAGCGATCCCTCAGTACAGCACTCCCTCAGTACAGCACGCCCTCAGTACAGCGCTCCCTCAGTACAGCGATCCCTCAGTACAGCGATCCCTCAATACAGCGTTCCCTCAGTACAGTGCTCCCTCAGTACAGAAGTCCCTCAGTACAGCACTCCCTCAGTACAGTGCGCCCTCAATACAGCGATCCCTCAATGCAGCGATCCCTCAATATAGCAATCCCTCAGTACAGCGCTCCCTCAGTACAGCGATCCCTCAGTACAGCACTCCCTCAGTACAGCGCTCCCTCAGTACAGCACTCCCTCCGTAACGCACCCTCTCAGTACAGCACTCCCTCAGTACAGCACTCCCTCCGTAACGCACCCTCTCAGTACAGCACTCCCTCAGTACATCACTCCCTCAGTATAACACTACCTCAGTACAGCACTCCCTCAGTACAGCACCCCCTCAATACAGCGATCCCTCAGTACAGCAACCCCGCAGTACAGCGCTCCCTCAGTATAACACTACCTCAGTACAGCACTCCCTCAGTACAGCACTCCCTCAGTATAACACTACCTCAGTACAGCACTCCCTCAGTACAGCAACCCCGCAGTACAGTGCTCCCTCAAGACAGCACTCCCTCAGTACAGCAGTCCCTCAGCACATCAGTCCCTCAATACAACGATCCCTCAATACAGCACTCCCCTCAGTACAGCACACCCTCAGTACAGCACCCCCTCATTACAGCACTCCCTCAATACAGCACTCCCTCAGTACAGCACTCCCTCAGTACAGCACTCCCTCAGTACAGCAATCCATCAATACAGCAATCCCTCAATACAGCGATCCCTCAGTACAGCACTTGCTCAGTACAGCACACCCTCAGTACAGCAATCCCTCAATACAGCAATCCCTCAATACAGCGATCCCTCAGTACAGCACTCCCTCAGTACAGCACTCCCTCAGTACAGCACTCCCTCAGTACAGCAATCCATCAATACAGCAATCCCTCAATACAGCGATCCCTCAGTACAGCACTTGCTCAGTACAGCACTCCCTCAATACAGCAATCCCTCAATACAGCAATCCCTCAATACAGCGCTCCCTCAGTACAGCACACCCTCAGTACAGCACTCCCTCAGTACAGCAATCCATCAATACAGCAATCCCTCAATACAGCACTCCCTCAGTACAGCACTTGCTCAGTACAGCACTGCCTCAGTGCATTGCTCCCTCAATACAGCGATCCCTCAATACAGTGCTCCCTCAGTACAGCGCTCCCTCAAGACAGCACTCCCTCAGTTCAGCGATCCCTCAATACAGCGCTCCCTCAATACAATGAATTCTCAATACAGCACTCCCTCAATACAGCGATCCCTCAGTACAGCACTCCCTCAGTACAGCGCTCCCGCAGTACAGCGATCCCTCAATACAGCGCTCCCTCAGTACAGCGCTCCCTCGATACAGCACTCCCTCAGTGCATCGCTCCCTCAGTACAGCGCTCCCTCAGTACAGCACTCCCTCAGTGCATCGCTCCCTCAGTACAGCGCTCCCTCAGTACATCGCTCCCTCAGTACAGCGCTCCCTCAATACAGCGCTCCCTCAGTACAGCGCTCCCTCAATACAGCACTCCCTCAAGACAACAGCCCCTCAAGACAGCACTCCCTCAAGACAGCAATCCCTCAGTACAGAACTCCCTCAGTATAACACTACCTCAGTGCAGCACTCCCTCAGTACAGCACTCCCTCAGTACAGCGCTCCCTCAAGACAGCACTCCCTCAGTGCATCGCTCCCTCAGTATAACACTACCTCAGTACAGCACCCCCTCAGTATAACACTACCTCAGGACAGCGCTCCCTAAGTACAGCGCTCCCTCAGTACAGCGCTCCCTCAGTACAGCACTCCCTCAATACAGCGCTCCCTCAGTATAACACTACCTCAGTATAATACTACCTCAGTACAGCGCTCCCTCAGTATAACACTACCTCAGTATAATACTACCTCAGTACAGCGCTCCCTCAGTACTGCACCCCCTCAATACAGCACTCCCTCAGTATAACACTACCTCAGTACAGCGCTCCCTCAGTACTGCACCCCCTCAATACAGCACTCCCTCAGTATAACACTACCTCAGGACAGCGCTCCCTCAGTACAGTGCTCCCTCAGTGCATCATTCCCTCAATACAGCAGTCCCTCATTACAGCGCTCCCTCAGTGCAGTGCTCCCTCAGTGCATCATTCCCTCAGTACAGCACCCCCTCAAGACAGCACTCCCTCAAGACAGCACTCCCTCAGTACAGCACCCCCTCAGTATAACTCTACCTTAGTACAGCACTCACTCAGTATAACACTACCTCAGTACAGCACTCCCTCAGTATAACACTACCTTAGTACAGCACTCCCTCAGTATAACTCTACCTTAGTACAGCACTCACTCAGTATAACACTACCTCAGTACAGCACTCCCTCAGTATAACTCTACCTTAGTACAGCACTCACTCAGTATAACACTACCTCAGTACAGCACTCCCTCAGTATAACACTACCTCAGTACAGCACTCCCTCAGTATAACACTACCTCAGTACAGCACTCCCTCAGTATAACACTACCTCAGTACAGCACTCCCTCAGTATAACACTACCTCAGTACAGCACCCCCTCAGTATAACACTACCTCAGTACAGCACCCCCTCAGTATAACACTACCTCAAGACAGCACTCCCTCAGTACAGCACTCCCTCAATACAGCACTCCCTCAATACAGCACTCCCTCAAGACAGCACTCCCTCAATACAGCACTCCCTCAGTACAGTACTCCCTCAGTACAGCGATCCCTCAGTACAGCCCTCCCTCAATACAGCAAACCCTCCATACAGCGATCCCTCAATACAACGATCCCTCAATACAGCACTCCCTCAGTACAGCACTCCCTCAGTGCATCACTCCCTCAATACAGTGATCCCTCAGTACAACACTCCTTCAATACAGCACTCCATCAATATAGCACTCCCTCAATACAGCGATCCCTCAATACAACGCTCCGTTAATACAGCACTCCCTCAATATAGCACTCCCTCAATACAACGTTCCATCAATACACCACTCCCTCAATACAGCACTCCCTCAATACAGCGCTCCCTCAATACAACACTCCCTCGGGACAGCATTCCCTCAGTACAGCGCTCCCTCTGTGCAGCGCTCCCTCAATACAGCGTTCCCTCAGAGCATCGTTCCCTCAATACAGCGCTCCCTGAGTGCATTGCTCCCTCAATACAGCGTTCCCTCAGTTCAGTGCTGATGTGACCATTCACAAGACATGTGGTTGGAAGTGAACAGTGGTTTTAATAGTCTTACAACTGGGCCTGCCTGCGACGAGATGAACTGGCAGCAGGCTCACAACTGCAGATCTTTATACTTCCAGTTAGTGGGAGGAGCCATGGCGGAACCATGGGCGGAGCCAAGGGTGGAGCCCAGTACAAACTCCTCATCTCCCCCTATGGGCAGAGCCGCGCAATTGCTCGTATACCGAGCTTACAGAGACACAACACATACAATATAACAGTGTGAATTACTAGGATTGTGATTCACCACAAGCGCTCCCTCAGTACAGCGCTCCCTCAGTGCATCGCTCCCTCAATACAGCGCTCCCTCAATACAGCGCTCCCTCAATACAGCACTCCCTCAGTGCAGCACTCCCTCACTCCAGCGCTCTCTCAGTACAGCGTTCCCTCAATACAACATTCCCTCAGTGCAGCATTACCTCAATACAATGCTCCCTCAATACAGCACTCCCTCAATACAGCACTCCCTCAATGCAGCACTCCCTCAATGCAGCACTCCCTCAATGCAGCACTCCCTCAATGCAGCGCTCCCTCAATGCAGCACTCCCTCAGTGCAGCACTCCCTCACTCCAGCGCTCTCTTAGTACAGCGTTCCCTCAATGCAACATTCCCTCAGTGCAGCATTACCTCAATACAATGCTCCCTCAATACAGCACTCCCTCAATGCAGCGCTCCCTCAATGCAGCACTCCCTCAATGCAGCACTCCCTCAGTGCAGCACTCCCTCACTCCAGCGCTCTCTTAGTACAGCGTTCCCTCAATGCAACATTCCCTCAGTGCAGCATTACCTCAATACAGCGCTCCCTCAATACAATGCTCCCTCAATACAGCACTCCCTCAATGCAGCGCTCCCTCAATGCAGCACTCCCTCAATGCAGCACTCCCTCAATGCAGCGCTCCCTCAATGCAGCGCTCCCTCAATGCAGCACTCCCTCAATGCAGCGCTCCCTCAATGCAGCGCTCCCCTCAATGCAGCACTCCCTCAATGCAGCACTCCCTCAATGCAGCGCTCCCTCAATACAGCGCTCCCTCAATGCAGCGCTCCCTCAATGCAGCGCTCCCTCAATGCAGCACTCCCTCAATGCAGCGCTCCCTCAATGCAGCATTCCCTCAATGCAGCACTCCCTCAATACAGCACTCCCTCAATGCAGCACTCCCTCAATACAGCTCTCCCTCAGTGCATCGCTCCCTCAATGCAGCGCTCCCTCACTCCAGCACTCCCTCAATACAGCTCTCCCTCAGTGCATCGCTCCCTCAATGCAGCGCTCCCTCAATACAGCACTCCCTCAATGCAGCGCTCCCTCAATGCAGCACTCCCTCAATACAGCTCTCCCTCAGTGCATCGCTCCCTCAATGCAGCGCTCCCTCAATGCAGCGCTCCCTCAATGCAGCACTCCCTCAATACAGCGCTCCCTCAATGCAGCACTCCCTCAATGCAGCGCTCCCTCAATGCAGCGCTCCCTCAATGCAGCACTCCCTCAATACAGCGCTCCCTCAATGCAGCACTCCCTCAATGCAGCACTCCCTCAATGCAGCACTCCCTCAATGCAGCGCTCCCTCAATGCAGCGCTCCCTCAATGCAGCACTCCCTCAATACAGCGCTCCCTCAGTTGCATCGCTCCCTCAATGCAGCACTCCCTCAATGCAGCACTCCCTCAATGCAGCACTCCCTCAATACAGCGCTCCCTCAGTGCATCGCTCCCTCAATGCAGCACTCCCTCAATGCAGCACTCCCTCAATACAGCGCTCCCTCAATGCAGCGCTCCCTCAATGCAGCACTCCCTCAATACAGCGCTCCCTCAGTGCATCGCTCCCTCAATGCAGCACTCCCTCAATGCAGCACTCCCTCAATGCAGCACTCCCTCAATACAGCTCTCCCTCAGTGCATCGCTCCCTCAATGCAGCACTCCCTCATGCAGCACTCCCTCAATACAGCGCTCCCTCAATGCAGCACTCCCTCAATGCAGCACTCCCTCAATGCAGCGCTCCCTCAATGCAGCGCTCCCTCAATGCAGCGCTCCCTCAATGCAGCGCTCCCTCAATACAGCGCTCCCTCAATGCAGCGCTCCCTCAATGCAGCACTCCCTCAATGCAGCACTCCCTCAATGCAGCACTCCCTCAATGCAGCGCTCCCTCAATGCAGCACTCCCTCAATGCAGCACTCCCTCAATGCAGCACTCCCTCAATGCAGCACTCCCTCAATGCAGCACTCCCTCAATACAGCGCTCCCTCAATGCAGCGCTCCCTCAATGCAGCGCTCCCTCACTCCAGCGCTCCCTCAATGCAGCACTCCCTCAATGCAGCACTCCCTCACTCCAGCACTCCCTCAATGCAGCACTCCCTCAATGCAGCACTCCCTCAATGCAGCGCTCCCTCAATACAGCACTGAAGGTGTCAACATTTTTGTGTGCAAGTCGTGGAGCTGGGTCGAACCCCGACCTTCTGACCCAGAGGGGAGAGTACCACTTCTTGCCGCCTCCCCCCCTTGATCCTGCCCTCAGCCCCCTCACCCGTGACTGCGCCCATCCCCCTTACTCTGCACAGGTTCCTCTCACCCCGTCATCTCCAAATTTGAACACAGCCCATAAAGGCAGAATGTTTTAACAACAGCAACGGGTGATTCTGTTTTGCCTTTAAGATGCAAATTCAGGCCAAGACACTTCACTGAAGTGCTCACATCAAACAAGATATTCACATCGAGACATTTAATAGCCTCAATACTTAACACATTCCCACCGATCCAACAGGCCCGATAGACTTCTGTCTATCTCGGGGAGGTCTATCTGCGTTGGAGAGTTGCCGGCCAACCTGTTTAGGAAGTCGGGAGGTCTCTGTACCTTCACGGAGTACAGCCGCTATCAGAAGGTGGCTTCTGATGGAGGTGCTGTCCCCACTCTCCCACCCGGGGTGCAGGTTTTTAAATTTTTGTGCTCACCAGCCCTCCGCAAGCCCCCAAATTATCACCCATCCGCCTGCCAGCTGAACATTGAAGCTGGCAGGAAAAGGCTTTAATTGGGGCAAGAGGTTCCCCTCCCCCAGGGCCCTGCCCGCCAGAATGCAAAATCACCTCCAGGTTGGGGAAGGCGGTGTCCCACAGCGAATCCCCTCCATGCAATTTTACCCCCCCCCCCCCACCAAATCCCCACCCCCGCCTCAAAACCCGACACGGCGGGAGTATAAAATTCAGACTGAGGAGGTATTCGGACGGATAGTCAATTGCTGTCTCTGCCCAATTCAGATACTTTGACCAGTTTTTAATCAAACGTTTACCCAGATGCCTTTAATAATGAGGGGAACAAAACACATACAAACTTTATTCAACGCCAACAGTGCTAAGACGTAAGTTGACCCACATAAAATACAAGAGATACCCAAGATTCAGTTACACTGCCCCTAGAGATGGCTTGTTTGAACCGAGGGTCCGATTCCCAAGTCTCTCTCATCGGCTTCTTTCTTCCTTCCTCCTGGTCGGTCTCCCGAGTGGTCAAGGTCACCTCCCACTTCGGGTCTTCTCAGCTGGTCTGCCTTGGACGCCTATTTTTATCCCTCATCCCTTCGCATCTTTTCATTAGGTCCTCTGACTTTCTGCCAACGAGACGTCGGGAGGGGGTGCCAACAGCCACGTGGGCAGATCCCTGCCCGCTGACTCCGCCCAGTAGGCGGAGTATAAATATGTGTGCTCCCCGAACAGCAGCCATTTTGCCAGCTGCTGTAGGAGGCCACACATCTCTGTGTAATAAAGCCTCGATTACATCCTACTCTCGTCTTTGCATAATTGATAGTGCATCAATTTATTAAACTGAGTTTTCAGAGATGGGCCTCCGCATCAAGCCGAATCGCCTGCAGCTGCATCCTCAAGCAGACAACGCCTAAAAGGACTTTGAACATTGGCTAGCCTGTTTCGAAGCTTACATCGGGTCTGCGCCAGACCCAATCCCAGAAGCTCCAGATCCTGTACACGCGGCTGAGCTCCAACGTCTTTCCCCTTGTCCAGGACGCGCCAACCTACGCAGAAGCCATGGTGCTACTGCAGGAGAATTACGCTCAGCGGGGTAACAAAATCCACGCCAGGCATCTCCTCTCCACACGGCACCAACTTCCCGGTGAGTCGGTGGAAGATTTCTGGCGTTCCCTGCTCGCCCTAGTTAGAGACCATGACTGCCAGGACGTTTCGGGCACAGAACACTCGAATTTGCTGATGAGAGATGCATTTGTTACGGGTATAGGATCTGACTACATCCGCCAGCGCCTCTTAGAAGGGGCCACGCTCGACCTCGCGGCGACCAAAAAGCTAGCGCTCTCACTTACGGTCGTATCACGCAACGTTCAGGCCTATGCCCCTGACCGCGCGGCCCACCCACCCTGTGCATCGTGGAGTCCGCAGGCAGCTGTCCCATCATGGACCCCATCAGCGACCGCCCCCAACCAACCTCACGCCTGTGCCGCACGGCAGCCAACCAACCCCGGGGGGCCCAAATGCTACTTCTGCGGAAAGTCAAAACACCCCCGACAGCGCTGCCCAGCACGGAGCGCCCTCTGCAAAGCCTGTGGCAAGAAGGGACATTTTGCTGCTGTGTGCCAGGCCCGCCCAATCGCCGCTATTGTCCCAGCACCCCCCCCCCACGTGCGGCCAGTGGGCGCCGCCATCTTCCCCTTCTCGGACCACGTGCGGCCAGTGGGCGCCGCCATCTTGCTCTGCTCAAAACACATGCGGACAGTGGGCACCGCCATCTTGTCTCTCCCAGGACACGTGCGGCTCGTGGGCGCCGCCATCTTAACCGACTCAGGACCCCTGCCCGTCGGGCACCTCATCCGGCTGCTCATCACCTGCGACCGCCGATGACCAGCCACGTCTCGCCTCGGTCACCATTGACCAGTCTCGACCACACAACCTCGCGACCGCTTCAACAAAGATGAAGGTCAACGGGCATGCGATCTCCTGCCTGCTGGACTCCGGGAGTACTGAGAGCTTCATACATCCCGATACAGTAAGGCGCTGCTCCCTCACGGTACACCCGCTAACCAGAGAATCTCCCTGGCCTCCAGATCCCACTCCGTGGCGATCCGGGGGTACTGCATCACCAACCTCACCATCCAGGGCGTGGAGTTCAGCGGCTTCCGGCTCTACGTCCGCCCCAACCTCTGCGCTGCCTTGCCACTTGGCCTGGACTTCCAGTGCAACATCCAGAGCCTAACCCTGAAATTCGGCGGGCCCCTACCACCCCTTACTGTGTGCGGCCTCGCGACCCTTAAGGTCGACCTGCCTTCCCTTTTGCAAACCTAACCCCAGATTGCAAACCCGTCGCCACCAGGAGCAGACGGTACAGCGCCCAGGACAGGACCTTCATCAGGTCTGAAGTCCAGCGGCTGCTTCGGGAAGGCATCATCAAGGCCAGCAACAGCCCCTGGAGAGCTCAAGTGGCAGTGGTCAAAACCGGGGAGAAAAACAGGATGGTTGTTGACTGCAGTCAGACCATCAACCGGTACACGCAGCTCGACGCGTACTCCCTCCCACGCATATCTGATATGGTCAATCAGATTGCACAGTACCGGGGACCCCCATGCCTCCGAAATTCGGCACTCCTCCGTCGAAAAGGAGGCCCAAGCCATCGTTGAAGCTGTGCGGCATTGGAGGCATTACCTGGCCGGCAGGAGATTCATTCTCCACACTGACCAACGGTCAGTTGCCTTCATGTTTAACACACAGCGGGGCAAGATCAAAAACGATAAAATCTTGAGGTGGAGGATCGAGCTCTCCACCTACAACTACGAAATTTTGTATCGCCCCAGTAAGCTCAACGAGCCCCCCGATGCCCTATCCCGAGGTACATGTGCCAGCGCACAAGTGGACCGACTCCGGACCCTGCACGACAAACTCTGTCACCAAGGAGTCACCCGTTTTTACCACTTTATTAAGGCCCGCAATCTGCCCTACTCCATCGAGGAAGTCAGGGCGATCACCAGAGACTGCCAGGTCTGCGCGGAGTCCATTTCTACCGACCAGACCATCAGCGCCTGGTGAAGGCCTCCCGCCCCTTCGAACACCTCATCGTGGACTTCAAAGGGCCCCTCCCCTCCACTGACCGGAACACATACTTCCTCATTGTGGCCGATGAATATTCCCAATTCCCCTTTGCCGTCCCATGCCCCGACATGACGTCTGCCACCGTCATCAAAGCCCTCAACACCATCTTTGCTTTGTTCGGCTTCCCCGCCTACGTCTACAGCCTACGGTCCAGAAATCTCCCGGCCTCCCGCTGGCAGGAGGTCCTCCCCGACGCACTTCACTCCATTCGGTCGCTCCTGTGCACCGCGACTAACGACACACCCCATGAACGTCTTTTTTGCCTTCCCTAGGAAGTCCACCTCCGGGGTTTCGCTCCCAACATGGCTGGCAGCTCCAGGACCCGTTCTCCTCCGTAGACACGATCGACTCCACAAGGCGGACCCGTTGGTTGAGAGGGTACAGCTACTCCACGCCAACCCTCAGTACACTTACGTCGCATACCCCAATGGCCGCCAAGACACAGTCTCCCTCAGGGACCTGGCACCCCTCCCCCTCTGCCCCGGTGCCATCCTCCCTTCCCCAGGCGCACCCCACCGCAGCTCCAGCCCCGGGACTATCCGTCCTCCCCTTGCTCCCACCCGGGGATGAAGAGGATTTCGACACGCTCCCGGAGTCACCGAAGACCAAGCCGCCGCCTGAGTCGCCACCAGCACTGCAGCGCTCTCAACGGCAGATCAAGGCACCGGACTGCCTGAATTTGTAATATTATCTGTAATTCTAAACACAACTTTCTGTATATAGTTCTCCACCACCCTCGCCGGACTCATTTTTTTAACAGGGGATGAATGTGGTAGTCACCACTGATGTATATAATGTATATATGTGTTTTACGGTAAGGCCCCTGTACTACAGGTACGGGGGTAGATCCCTGCCTGCTGGCTCTGCCCAGTAGGCGGAGTATAAATATGTGTGCTCCCCGTACAGCAGCCATTTCGTCAGCTGCTGTAGGAGGCCACACATCTCAGTGCAATAAAGCCTCGATTACACTCTACTCTCGTCTTCTCGTAATTGATAGTGCATCACCGTGTCTTTACTCAAGTCCAAATTCCCATCAGGTGTGGACTGTAGTTTAATTTAAAGTGTTCAATTCTTTAATTTAGGACATCAAATTTAATCAGGCTCAAACTAGGCCTTGTCAGGTTACAGGCCCAGACTGGGTGAGGGTGGTTGACTGCCTTCTCCAAAACAACAGTAATGAACCAGTTGGGTTTCAATCCAACATCTTTTTGGTTATTCTTACTGATAGAATGATGGCAACGATCAAACTGCCGGTAAAGATTTGACAAGTGTCACAGCCCTGGGCTATGGTAACTGTACAGATTAAACGGAACTCTACAGTCGGGTGGAATACATTCCATACATTATATAAGATGACCCTTAGAGATTAGTATAACAGATGGGTGTGGTGCTATACATCACTGTAAATAGACAAGGGGTTAATGTAAATACACTATGACTAAGTAAACACTAGCGGGAGCACCAGAGGCATCATGACACACAGACATACAGCTAATTTAGACAACAATGAAGGAATGGCCGATATATTTCCAAGGCAGGCTGGTGTGTGATTCAGAGGGGATCTCCCAGGTGATGGTGTTCCCATGTGTCTGCTGCCCTTCCAGGTGGTCGAGGTCGCAGTTTTGGAAAGTGCAGTCAGAGGAGGATTGGTGATTGCAGATGGTGCACCCTCTGCTGATGTGCAGTGGTGATGAAGGGGCTGGATGTTTAAGGTGGCGGATGCGGCGTTAATCAAGCGGGGCTGCTTTGTCCTGGATGGTGTCGAGCTTTTTGAGTGCAGTTGGAGCTGCACTCATCCTGGCAAATGGAGAGCGTTCCACCACACTCCCGCCTTGGTGCCTCTGGTTTAGCTCACTGGGCTAAATTGCTGGCTTTTAAAGCAGACCAAGCAGGCCAGCAGCACGGTTCAATTCCCGTACCAGCCTCCCCGGACAGGCGCCGGAATGTGGCGACTAGGGGCTTTTCACAGTAACTTCATTGAAGCCTACTCGTGACAATAAGCGATTTTCATTTCATTTATAGATGGTGGAGAGACGGGAGGTGAGTTACTCACCACAGAATTTCCAGACCCTGACCTACTGAGTGCTAAGTATTTATCTGGCTGGTCCAGTTAAGGTTCTGGTTGATGATGAACCCCAGGATGTTGATGGTGGAAGATTCAGCACTTTTAACACTGTCGAATATCATGGGAGGATGGTTAGATTCTCAATTTTTGGAGATGATCGTTGCCTGGCACTTGTGTGGCAGAAACGTTAACTCCGACTTATCAACCCAAACTATTTCATCTACATCCATAAAGTAGTGAAGCAGCATCCCCCCTGAGGGTGCAATGTCACGGGTTCCCTTTGTAAATTACATTTTTGAGCTCAGGATGCATCTTTTCTTCAGTGTTCACCAAGGAGAGGGGCTATGTTTTTGAGGATGAGAGTGTGATACAGGCGGGTAGGCTGGAGGAAGTAGATGTTCTGAGGAAGGATGTATTAGCAATTTTGAAAAACCTGAGGGTCGACAAGTCCCCTGGGCCAGATGGGATATTTCCAAGGATTCTTTGGGAGGCAAGGGATGAGATTGCAGAGCCTTTGGCTTTGATCTTTGGGTCCTCCCTGTCCACGGGGATAGTGCCAGAGGAGTGGAGAGTGGCGAATGTTGTTCCTCTGTTCAAGAAAGGGAATAGGAATGACCCTGGTAATTATAGGCCAGTTAGTCTTACTTCGGTGGTCGGTAAGTTAATGGAAAAGGTCCTGAAGGATAGGATCTATGACCATTTGGAAAGATGCAGCTTAATCCGGGATAGTCAACACGGATTCGTGAAGGGTAAGTCTTGCCTCACAAATTTGATTGCATTCTTTGAGGAGGTAACTAAGTGTGTAGATGAAGTTAGAGCAGTTGATGTCGTATACATGGATTTTAGTTTGGCTTTTGATAAGGTTCCCCATGGTTGGCTCATGAGGAAAGTAAGGAGGTGTGGGATAGAGGGAAATTTGGCCAATTGGATAAGTAACTGGCTATCACATAGAAGACAGAGGGTGGTGGTGGATGGAAAATGTTCAGACTGGAGACCAGTCACCAGCGGTGTACCACAGGGATCAGTGCTGGGTCCTCTGCTATTTGTGATTTTTATCAATGACTTGGAGGAGGGGGCTGAATGGTGGGTCAGTAAATTTGCTGATGACACCAAGATTGGTGGAGTAGTGGATGAGGTGGAGGGCTGTTGTAGGCTGCAAAGAAACATTGATAGGATGCAGAGCTGGGCTGAAAAATGGCAGATGGAGTTTAACCCTGATGAGTGCGAGGTGATTCATTTAGGTAGAAAAAATTTGAATGCGGATTACAGGGTCAACGGCAGGGTTCTGAGGAATGTGGAGGAACAGAGAGATCTTGGGGTTCATGTCCACAGATCTCTGAAGGTTACCACTGAAGTGGATAGAGCCGTGAAGAAGGCTTATTGTGTGTTAGCGTTTATTAACAGGGGACTTAAAAACCGCGGGGTTAAGCTGCAACTATACATGACTCTGGTGAGACCACATTTGGAGTATTGTGTGCAGTTCTGGTCACCTTATTATAGGAAGGATGTGGAAGCATTGGAAAGGGTGCAAAGGAGATTTACCAGGATGCTGCCTGGTTTGGAAGATAGGTCTTATGAGGAAAGGTTGAGGGAGCTAGGGCTTTTCTCTTTGGAGTGGAGGAGGATGAGAGGCAACTTAATAGAGGTTTATAAGATGATGAGGGGGATAGATAGAGAGGACGTTCAGAGACTATTTCCTCGGGTGGATGTAGCTGTTACAAGGGGGCATAACTATAAGATTCAGGGTGGGAGATATAGGAGGGATATCCGAGGTAGGTTCCTTACTCAGAGAGTGGTTAGGGTGTGGAATGGACTGCCTGCTGTGATAGTGGAGCCGGACACTTTAGGAACTTTCAAGCGGTTATTGGATAGGCACATGGAGCACACCAGAATGACAGGGAGTGGGGTAGCTTGATCTTGGTTTCGGACAATGTTCGGCACAACATCGAGGGCCGAAGGGCCTGTTCTGTGCTGTACTGTTCTATATTCTATGTTCTATGCTCCCACTCGGCCCATTTGCACAAAAGAATTAGGAGCAAGGATGGGCATTTTTCCCCCTTGAGCCTGCACCGCCTTTCAATAAGATCATTGCTGACCTTTTTTTATTATTTATTTACGGGATGTGGGTGTCGCTGGTTAGACCAGCTTTTATTGCCCATTCCTAGTTGCCCTTCAGAAGGTGGGGGTGAGCTGCCTTCTTGAACCGCTGCAGTCCTTGAGGCGTAGGTACACCCACTGTGCTGTTAGGGATGGAGTTCCAGGATGTTGTCCCAGCGACAGTGAAGGAATGTCGATATATTTCCAAGTCAGGGTGGTTAGTGACTTGGAGGGGAACCTCCAGGTGGTGGGGCTCCCAGGTATCTGCTACTCTTGTCCTTCTAGATGGTAGAGGTTGTGGGTTTGGAAGGTGCTGCCTAAGGAGGAGGTGCCATTGAGGCGCCGCATGAAGCCTCATGAGTACCGGCAGCGCCTGTCATTCGAAGGCCTGCTGGACTGGGCATGCCGTCAGACTCCAGCTGAACAAGGAGACAGTACGACACATCTGCCAGCTGATGGCACACCAGGCAACAGGGTATGGGGGAGGGCACCCACTCCCAGTGGCCGTCAAGGTGATGGTCACCCTGAACCTTTACGCCACGGGGTCCTTCAGTACGCTGAATGAGGACCTGGCCAAGATCTCACAGACGTCGGTGAACAGGTGCATCCGCTCCGTCACGGAGGCCCAATACACCCAGAGAGGTCAATACATCTATTCCACTGTGGACCGAGCCCACCAGGATGCCAGGGAGCGGGGTTCGCTGCCATCGCCGGGATGCCCCAGGTCCAGGGGGCAATCGATGGGATGCACGTCCCCCTACGGGAAGCTGCGATTAACAGGCCGCTCTACACAAACCAAAAGGGGTTCCACTCGATGAACGTTCAGCTAATGTGTGACCATCAGCTGCTCATCATTCACCCCTGCGCCTGATACCCGGGCAGTGTGCACTATGCTTCATCCTGGCACACTCGACGATTCCTGGCATGTTCGAGACCCCCTCCCCCAGGTTGAGAGGTTGGCTCCTGGGTGACAGAGGTTATCCCCTGCGGTCTTTACGGGACTATATTTGCCCTGTACTCTTGCTATCTCCTTCCTGGAAGACCTCCCACTGAGACAGCGATCGATGGATTTTTGGACATTAAGGAATCAAGGTAGTGTAGGAGGGTAAAGATGCGATAAATCATCAGGGCCAGTTTAGCTCAGTGGGCTAGACAGCTGTTTTGTAATGCAGAGCACGGCCAGCAGCACGGGTTCAATCCCCATTCCAGCTTACCCGGACAGGTGCCGAATTGTGGTGACTAGGGGTTTTTCACAGTAGCTTCATACTCGTGAAAATAAAAGGTTATTATTATTTGGGGCAGCACGATAGCACAAGTGGCTAGCACTGTGGTTTCACAACGCCAGGGTCCTAGGTTCGATTCCCCGCTGGGTCACTGTCTGTGCGGAGTCTGCACGTTCTTCCCGTGTCTGCGTGGATTTCCTCCGGGTGCTCCGGTTTCCACCCACAGTTCAAACAGTTGCAGGTTGCGTGGACTGTCCATGCTAAATTGCCCTTAGTGTCCAAAAACGTTAGGAGGGGTTATTGGGTTCCTGGGATGGGGGGGAAACGAGGGCTTAAGTGGGTCGGTGCAGACTCGATGGGCCGAATGGCCTCCTTCTGCACTGTATGTTCTACGAAACTATGATTAGCCACAATCACATTGAAGGGCTGAATGGCCTAATTGCTCCTATTTCCTCTATTCTTAATCGAACAGCAGAGCAGGTTCGAGGGGCTGAATGGCTCATAATTTCGATTTTAAAAGAACCCGTTGTCAACCCCTTGCAAGTTACCACAATCCTCCTTTTCACAGGGTACCACTTCTGTCTTGTCAGTGAGTTCTTGTTCTGAATGTCTTGTTCCCTCCCTTCAAGGGGAACAGCCTGAAACATGATATTATGTATATATTACATCCCCACCTCTCCAAAAAAGCTGCTGAGTCCTTAGCTTGTTACCAGCATTACAAACATCTGATGTCATGTCACATTAGCAGCTTCCTCCTCGACAGCCCAGAGATAAATGTCAGTGCATCTCAGCACCTTCAGAGGTACTGGCAATCTCTCCTTCTGTTCCCATACATCACATACCGTAGCCTCCTGCAGCTATCCCTGCTGTCTTAAAGCTGGCAAATAATGCATCAAAGCCGATGTAGCCTTCAACACTCAATTGTCAACCCACCCCCGGAGGCCAGATTGAGATGCCGAATTAAAATAGACATCTCCTTGTAACGTCGGGGAAGAGGAAATCTTTCAGAAGTAAATCTGAATTCATTGTGGTGCAGTGATATCGAGAAAACCTTGTTAAAAAAGAAGGTTAAACCGCTTAGGGCAACAAAGGAATTTGCAGCGTGAATTGAATATTTGTTCGTATCCAACTGAGCCTGGCTCCCTCAGCAATAAATTGCAAAGAAAAATGTAAATAATTAGATTAGGGAGTGTATGGTGAAGTGACAATCTGGAAGTACATTTACAGTAGGGCGAATTGGCATTCAGCAACAGACGAGAAATTGCTGTTTCCTTACAAAGGATTCAGACTTCTGTTCCGCTCGCTTCTTCCTTTTCATCCTCTGAAGGTCTTCCGGCAGTTACCTCATCTGTCGGCTGCTTTGCATCTGCGGATTTAGACATAGAATTTACAGTGCAAAAGGAGGCCATTCGGCCCATCGAGTCTGCACCAGCTCCTGGAAAGAGCACCCTACCCAAGGTCAACACCTCCACCCTATCCCCATAACCCAGTAACCCCACCCAACACTAAGGGCAATTTTGGACACTAAGGGCAATTTATCATGGCCAATCCACCTAACCTGCACATCTTTGGACTGTGGGAGGAAACCGGAGCACCCGGAGGAAACCCACGCAGACACAGGGAGGATGTGCAGACTCCGCACAGACAGTGACCCAAGCCGGAATCGAACCCGGGACCCTGGAGCTGTGAAGCGATTGTGCTATCCACAATGCTACCGTGCTGCCCACACAGAGTCCCCTCTCACCCACCCACCATTCCCTGTTCTCACTGAACCACATTGGATGCTGGTCTAGGAGGCTCCGTCCGTTCCCGCGATGTTTTTGCTCTTGTCTTTTTTGGTGCGACAAATGACAGGATGAAAAAAAATACATTTTTCCGTCAATTGACCTCCCAAGAGACATCACAAGGTCAAAACGAGGAGGGGAGTCGGGGAGGGAAACAACATGGTGGCTTTAAGGAAGTTCTCCAAAGGTAAAGGGAGAGGTGATGAAGGTCATGGTGGCTGCAATCTCTCGTGAGCCAGAGCGAGGGAGGGATGAATGTACAAGGGCCAGAAGAATAGAACATTCAGATAATAATAATCTTTATTATTGTCACAAGTCGGCTTACATTAACACTGCAATTACGTTACTGTAAAAGCCCCTAGTTGCCACATTCCGGCGCCTGTTTGGGTACACAGAGGGAGAATTCAGAATGTCCAATTCAACTACCAAGCACGTCTTTCGGGACTTATGGGAGGAAACCGGAGCACCCGGAGGAAACCCACGCAGACACGGGGAGAACGTGCAAACTGCGCACAGACAGTGACCCAAGCCGGGAATCGAACCTGGGACCCTGGCAACAGTGCTAACCATTGTGCTACTGTGCCGATTGGGGGGGGGAGGGTGGTTGGTTCTGTAAGAAATTGTAAGATAAGATGGAAGAGTCATGGAAGAATAGAAGGTTTTGTGGGACTGAGGAGCCACTCAATAATGAACGGGAATGATGGGGAAGAATAATTCAGTACAGGATGATAGCAGCGGATGACTTGAGGACAAATCGCAGTTCATGGAATGGGAAAGTTGGGAGCTACAGCAGGGATACATATGTAAACTCCTGAAGTGACAAACATCCGGATATCGCTGCATTGAGGCCTGAGCTGCAGGTCGAAGCAGACAATGTTGCAGAAGGGGAAGTAAACAGTTCAGCATCAAACAGAATGTCCAAAATGATGATTGAGCCCAAACGCTCAGCTGTAGTCAGTAGATCTCTGGGTCACGACCCGCTCCAAGGAACGGAGCACACAATCTGATACATCCACGCAGTACCCTCTTGATCTTCGGAAAAGTGAAATGATAAAAGACCTTTTCACCCATCGTGTGCTTGGGGTCTGGGAGGCGCTGACTGGGAGTGGGGTGGAGGCAGATTCAACTGAGGCAATCAGGAGGGAATCAGATGGTTATCTGAAAATAAATAATGTGCAGGGTTACGGGGAGAAGGCGGGAGAATGGCATGAGGCAAAATACTCATTCAGATCGAGAGCCGGTGCACACACAATGGGCCGAATGGCCCTCTTCTCTGGCCTTACGATTCCATTATCTTGAGCCACCCCTCTCTCCTGTATCTGCATCGGCAGATCGCCACCGCATTGTTGGACATGCCTTGAAAATGTGAATTGGGTGACTATTTCCCCAATGGTGACGGATCAAGACCCACATTTAATTCGCGGAATCAGGGTCTTGGCTCCAGAAGAAAAGTTTCCTCTTTGGCTCAGCTGAGTTAAGCAGTCTGACAGAGGAACATTGAGGAAGTTGTTGCCATTCAGCAGCGCACACGTTCAAGGTGATCCAGTGTTTGTGAACGATGTTGCAGACGATGATTGTTCATACAATCCCAACAGTGCAGAAGGAAGCCATTCAGCCCCTCGAGTCAGCACCGACCCTTTGAAAGAGCACCCTACCTAGGTCAACTCTCCCGCCCTATCCCCGCAACGCCGTAACCCCACCTTACCCACACATCTTTGCAAGGGGTAATTTATCACAGCTTATCCACCTAACCTGCACATCTTTGAACAGTGGGAGGAAACTGGAGCACCCGGAGGAAACCCACGCAGACACGGGGAGAGCGTGCAAACGCCACACGGACAGTCGCCCGAGGCTGGAATTGAATCCGGGACCCTCACACTGTGAGGCAGCAGCGTCACTGTGTCACCCCTGCTGTGATCAGGTTCTTGTCCATATCTCGAGAATTGGAATTGCAGTGAAATGTGTGAGTTTACATCCTTTGAAGCTCTCTATAAGTTGTATACTTACAAGTCTTTGCTTACACAGGTTGCACCTCTCAACGTTGGTGACAAGACGACATTGTTATTGTGAGTTACGACTGGTGCAACTTTAAGACTTGGATCAGTTAAATTGATCTCAGTTGGAGCTGAAATCTTTATTTTTTATATGGAGCAGCCAACTCGGAGTACGCGGCATTCCCTGGAGCTGCTGGGATCCTGGGTTTCAACAAAGTGAAAAGTGTTCATTGCGGATTTCTTTGGATCGCTAGGACACATGTGACATGAGGAAGGAACTGTTTTAAGGGTCACCTCTGTTTCCTTCAAGTATAATTGCATGTGGCCAATTGAGAATCTTCTAACTTTTTCACTCTCATAGAAGCATCTCATTTGATTATTTGTTCTGTCAATTCAGCAAAAGGGCATCATTTTGATTTTGTGAAATGCAGGTGATAATTTTCTTTACTCGTTCATGGGACGTGGGCGTCGCAGGCTGGGCCAGCATTTATTGCCCATCCCTAACTTCCCTTGAGGGGGCAATGAAGAGTCAACCACATTGCTGTGGGTGTGGGTAGGCCAGTCCAGGTAACATCCTTCCCTGAAGGACATTAGAGAGCCTGATGGATCTTTACGACAATCGGCGATGGTTTCATGGTCATTAGGCTTTTAATTCCAGAATTTTTATTGAACTCAAATTTCCCCATCTGCCATAATAGTATCTGAACCCGGGTCCCCAGAGCATTATCCTGGGTGTCTGGATTACTCGTCCAGTGACGATACCACTACGCCACTGCCAATCCACACACTTTACATCTCTACCCAGATTTATTTCCAATGGCTGTCACGCGACGAGATGTAAAACCAACGGTCAATTCATTCCTATCGGTTTGACAGCAGCGGAAGGTTAAAGGTTATTTATGCTCAGAATACTGACAAGGCTCCCTGAGAAATGCAGGGCCTCTCTCCCCAAAAATCTCTTTGAACAGCGGAATGTCGGGATGGATTGCCCGATGCTGGTATCGTAATTCCCAATCAGGTGGAGAACGGAGAGTGTAACCTACCACGATGCTCCAATCCCCACCCCAGCGCACGACCCGCCCCCTCACCAGCAGGAGGTTACAAATCACCAATTTGCATCCATCTCAATTCAGCCAATGGGCTGGAAGCCTGATTCATCCTCCCCCCCCCCCCCCCCCACGCACCGCCCCCCCCCCCCCCCCCCCCATATTCTGCACCGACCCCCACAGTGGGAACTCCAGCTGCAAGTTTGTCCAAGTGTGGCGCTGTCACGGTGGACCCCAAGGTGGGTCAAGGGATTCAGTGCACAACTGAGGTGCCCCCCCCCCAAAGTCCATCGGAAGGCCCCCCTCCCACCCATATTGCAAATCCTGCCTCCCTCACCTGCTGACAAGTAAAGGCATTCTCTGCCCCCCCCCCCCACCTACCCACTACGGGAATAACAGGTAACCGCCCCCCCCCCCCCCCCCCCCCACAGCACGCATGCATGCTGGTGAATCAACCCCCCTCCATCACACCCCATCAGATCCCCCATCCCCATCCCCCCCAATCAGGCATCCCTGCCTAAAAGCTGAAAAGCAATCCAGGCAGTAGAAGGCAACATCAGTGTATTTTCATGTACTCTTCCCTAACATCGATTGCCTCAATGTTTAAAGCTGCATCTGTTACAAGTATCAGAGGCTTCCTCACTTGGAAGGGCTTCAAATCCCTTGACAGCCTTTGAAATGCAATTCTTCCATTCAATTCCACACAGCATTGCATGGCACTGCCAGTGATTGAGTTTAATTGGTCAGAGGCAGATGCTTAGGGAGGTTTGTTTACTTATTTTTCCCTTCAGGCATGAATGCATCTCATTACCTGTCTTTGGTGATAACCACGATATTTATAAACACTCTTGCTGTGATTGACAGCTCCTCACCACATCAAAGGGAGGTAGGTGCTTTCACTTCCTCTTTTTCTCAGCAGAAAGCACAATTCCACTGCAGGAGGTACGATAGCACAGACCAATTCTCCTACATCAATGTGGAAGGTATTGGGCATGGGAACTCTCACCCTCCATAACCCAAGGAAGCTGAGGAAAATTGTTATCACTGCCGCCAGGTGAGATCGGTAACTTCACGGAGAACCACGAGTCAAATCTGGAATTTTCTGGGCTGCTCTTTTGCCTGTTCAGCCAATGGTGGAGCTCTCGCCTTGGGTTTTAGAAACCTTTCGGTGAGCAGCAGGAACAAAGAACAAAGAAAAGTACAGCACAGGAACAGGCCCTTCGGCCCTCCAAGCCTGTGCCGACCATGCTGCCCGTCGAAACTAAAATCTTCTACACTTCCAGGGTCCGTATCCCTTTATTCCGATCCTATTCATGTATTCGTCAAGATGCCCCTTAAATGTCACTATCGTCCCTGCTTCCACCACCTCCTCCGGCAGTGAGTTCCAGGCATCCACTACACTATGTGTAAAAAACTTGCCTCATACATCTCCTCTAAACCTTGCCCCTCGCACCTTAAACCTATGCCCCCTAGTAATTGACCCCTCTACCCTGGGAAAAAGCCTCTGACTATCCACCCTGTCTATGCCCCTCATAATTTTGTAGACCTCGATCAGGTCGCCCCTCAATCTCTATCGTTCCAGTGAGAACAAATCGAGGAAGGGACGACCAGAGGATGTAAAGTCCTAAGACGGAAGAACGAGAGCAAGAGATGAAACTAACATTCTCATTTTCCCTAACTAACGTTGGTATATTTTGAGCTGAGGAGAGGCATCTCCTGAGACAGTTATCAATAATATAAATGAAACAGAGAATGGCAAGGACTATGGGGGGGCTTCTTTCTAAAAAAACAGCACAGAGACAATGGGTCAAATGGCCTCCTTCAGTGTTGTATCATTTTGTATCACTTGCGATAGAGGAGATAGATTCCAAAAGGACAGATAATCAGACAAAAGC
This sequence comes from Scyliorhinus canicula, assembly GCF_902713615.1. Lineage (NCBI taxonomy): Eukaryota > Metazoa > Chordata > Chondrichthyes > Carcharhiniformes > Scyliorhinidae > Scyliorhinus > Scyliorhinus canicula. The sequence goes on along the minus strand of NC_052157.1, from coordinate 6,565,432 downwards.
TATTCCTTGTAACAGTGGGTTGAAACAAAACCATGATGTAAGACAGAAAAATAACATGAAGTGGATTCAACCTTCTGTGTAAATCTGCTTTCAAAGACAATTTTGTGATTCATGTAAGGGCCCTTGAGAGTTAAAAGGAGACTAAAATTGACTCTTGGCTGTGCCGAGTCAATTAAAAAGTACTTAGGAAATCCTGCAGCATTGAGTGCTCGCCACAAGATCACAGCAGCAATCAACTGCATTTATGTAACTGTGAATCATTTCTTGACGACTGGAGGTTTGGTGGGAGCTTCGAGGTACGTCATCCTGAGGTCACCGGCTGCAGGTTCACACTCTCCACCCTGCGAGTTGCCCAACTCCTGAGTGGCGCAAAGCCAGACTTCTTTCCCGATGAACAAAACTAATATTGGAGGGAAAGAAAGAAAGACCTCATAGAATCGTAGAATTTACGGTGCAGAAGGAGGCTATTCGACCTATCGAGTCTGCACTGGCCCTTGGAAAGAGCACCCCACTTAAGCCCACGCCTCCACCCTCTCCTGTAACCACACCTGACCTTTTTGGACACGAAGAGCAATTTAATACGGCCAATCCACCTAACCTGCACGTCTTTGGACTGTGGGGGGAAACCGGAGCACCCGGAGGAAACCCACGCAGACACGGGGAGAACGTGCAGACTCCGCACGGATCGTACGCCAAGCCAGGATTCGAACCGGGTCCCTGGTGCTGTGAAGCAACAGTGCTAACCGCTGTGCTACCGCGCCACCCATTCATCCCTATAGCACCTTTTGCAACCTCAGGACATTGCAAAGCCCTTTACAGCCAATCGAGGACTTTTCGAGTGCAGTTACTGTTACAATGTCTGAACGAACGGCGACATCGATTTGTACAGTGAAAGCTGTCACAAACCGCAGTGGTCAGGGAATCTGCTTTTTTCGCTGGTGTTAGTTGAGGGCAGCACGGTTGAACAGTGGTTCGCACAGTTGCTTCACAGCTCCAGGGTCCCAGGTTCGATTCCCGGCTTGGGTCACTGTCTGTGCGGAGTCTGCACGTTCTCCCCGTGTCTGCGTGGGTTTCCTCCGGGTGCTCCGGTTTCCCTCCCGCAGCCCAAAGACGTGCAGGTTAGGTGAATTGGTTATGCTAAAGTGCCCCTTACAGTCCGTAAAATAGTTAGGTGGGGTTACGGGGATGGGGTGGAGGCTTGGGATTAACTGGGGTGTTCTTTCCAAGGGCCGGTGCAGTCTCGATGGGCCAAATGGCCTCCTTTGCTCTGTAAATTCTATTATTCTATGAGGGGTAAATATTGCCCAGGGCTCCATTACATAATACCGCTGGAGATGGCATTGCTCTGCCGGCCATGGCTCAGTGGGTAATTCCCCTGTCTCTGAGTCAGGGTTAGGATAGTTCACATCAGAAATGTGGGCACATAATCCAGGTTGCCACTCGCAGTACAGTACTGAGGGAGCGCTGCACTTTTGGCGATGCCGTCATTCACATGAGATGTTGAACCAAATCCCTGCCTCAGGTGGACATAAAGAATCCTGTGGCAATATTTTAAAGAAGAGTTGGAGGGTTCACACCCTCGCTGTCGTGACCAATATTCACTCATCAACCAACCTCGCTAAAATCTGGTCATAATTTCATTTGCTGTATGCGGGAGCTTACTGTGCGAAAATTGGCTGCTGCGTCCTCCTGCATTATGATAGTGACCACACTTCAAACGCACCTCATTGGCCATTAAGGGTTGTGAGACATCCTAATAATAATCATCTTTATTAGTGTCACGAGTAGGCTTACATTAACACTGCAATGAAGTTACTGTGAAAATCCCCGACTCGCCACACTCTGGCGCCTGTTCGGGTACACGGAGGGAGGATTCAGAATGTCCAATTCACCGACCAAGCACGTCTTTCGGGACTTGTGGGAGGAAACCGGAGCACCCAGAGGAAAGCTTCGCAGATACGGGGAGAATGTGCAGACTCCGCGCAGACATTGACCCAAGCCGGGAATCGAACCTGGGACCCTGGAGCTGTGAAGCAGCAGTGCTAACCATTGTGCTACCCACATCCTGAGCTTGTGAAAGGTTCTATGGAAATCTTTCTACCTTTGAGAGGAAAGGACATAAGGGTACGGACGAACAGAGACCAACCCAAGACGAGAGAGAGAGACACGTGGAAGAGAAAGAGAGGTCACCGATTCGAGCTGGCAGAGGATTGTGCATCACAAGATTAACTATTCCTCATGTCCTGTTCAGGTGTGAGGGTGAGAATTACAGGGAGACTCCAGGCATTGCCAACAGACCAGATACAATGATATACACAGGCCCACCAGGAGAAATGCTCAGAACACTTACAAGTCTAAAGAAACATGAAGTACCTAACATGGTTAATAAAGGAAATTTGCATTGGGAAATTCAAAAACAAATTAGACACAAAGGTGTGATCAAAGAGCAGCAGATCAAAGTTACAGAAGAAATGTGAAAATGGAGATGAAAGGCATTCGGATTAAACAGATTTCTTTCCTCCCGCTGGTAGATTTTTATATAAAAAAAGGTGTTAATATATTAACTTGGCTAATGAAGCAAAAAAAAAGGGCTATTGAATGAAAATGTGTTGAGGAAGATCCCACGCAATCTTTTGCACCTCTCAACACATCAAAGAGGACAGACAAGGCACTGGTAATTGGGATGAGCAAAATCATCAAATGTAGATGCCATGCACTGCATTTAAACAGACTTAATCACTTCTTATGCCTGCACTGGTCCAGTTATAATCACATTTCATTACTTTCAAAGGGCTCTCCTTTTTGATATTCACTCTCCGCACTATTCCCAAAAGACACATCTTCCAAGAATTAATTGCTGGGTTTCATCTTGTGTGCTTTTTCCCAGAGGAATGGCATTTAAAGGCTGCTCACACATTTTTGCAAATCTTCACAGAGCGAGTACCGCTACAGTGCATTTGCTGAGCTGATTATTTACCGTGAAAAGCACACAGAGTTAAACAAGACAACAGCTTTTTTTCTAAGCTTTTACTAACTGTGTTTACTGTGGGTATGGTAGGATCCTGGGGCGCGATTCTCCGCACCCCACGCCGGGTGGGAAAATCGCGGGAGGGCCGGGCGAATCACGCCACGCCACCATGGCACCCCCCGCGATTCTCCCCCCCCCCCCCCAAAATGGCGTGTCGGGTTTTGCGACAGGCCGCTCGGAGAATCGGTTCACGCCGGCGCCAACCACACCTGGTCGCTGCCGGCGTGAACAGCGCGCGACCGCTGTGTGTGGGGCCTGTGGAGGGCGGAGGGAGGATCGAGCACCACGGGCGTGCTCAAGAGATGTCTGGCCCGTGATCGGTGCCCACCAATCGTCGGGCCGGCGTCTCTAAAAGACGCACTCTTTTCCCTCCGCCGCCCTGCAAGATCAAGCCGCCATGTCTTGCGGGGCAGCGGAGGGGAAGACGGCAACCGCGCATGCGCGGCTGATGTCACTTAGACACCGCCAGCTGCGTCATTCCCGGTGCGCTACTTTGATGCATGCGTCACGCCGCCGCTCCTAGCCCCCCGGCGGGGGTGAAGCCACAGCTGGAGTACTGTGTGCAATTCTGGTCGCCACATTATAGGAAGGAAGTGATGGTACTGGAATGATCAAATTGGTTGTCACATTTCCCACATTAAGACTCTCGATGATGTACCTGGGATGTCCTGAGATTCTATAGAAATGCATCTTTGGGGGCAGCACGGTGGCGCAGTGGGTTAGCCCTGCTGCCTCACGGCACCGAGGTCCCAGGTTCGATCCCGGCTCTGGGTCACTGTCCGTGTGGAGTTTGCACATTCTCCCCGTGCTTGCGTGGGTTTCGCCCCCACAACCCAAAGATGTGCAAGTTAGGTGAATTGGCCACGCTAAATTGCCCCTTAATTGGAAAAAAATGAATTGGGTACTCTAAATTAAAACAAAAAAAGAAATGCATCTCTTTGTGATCTTTAAGGGCAAGTGTCATTCTGAAAACCCAACTTAAACAGCATCTGTAGGTCAGATTCCTAAATGCTTCGCTGTGTCCATCACAACTCCCACTGCTCAATATAAACAGAATGTGTGAGTAAATGAACCGTGTCAATTCATTAAAGCTCATTCAAAGTTCAAAGCTATCAGTTAGAACTGAAACACTTGATGATTTGAGGAACATGAGAGGTGAGCAATATGAGGAGTGGGCTTAAAATACCCCTGAAATGTCACTCGCACGGCTGACCCACTTGACAGCTCAGACCCACAAGAGATACATTTATATCAAGTGGCATGAGTCCAAAGTCCAGAGCAGTGAGGTTCGATAGCAGATTTACACCCAATGTAAGTTAATCTTGGACACTTAGACAGCAGATCACTCTGAATCTCAAACTGGGATCTATTACCATTACATGAGTTGAAAGAACTTAGTCTAACTTTTCATTTATAGCAAAAGGAATAGAGTATAAAGGTAAGGAAGTGCTGTTGCAACTGTACACGGCATTGGTAAGACTGCACCTGGAGTGTTCTGCACTGTTTTGGTCCCCGTATTTGAGGAAGGATGTAGTGGTATTGGGGGCAGTTCAGAGGAGGTTCACCAAATTGATTCCAGAGATGAGGGTTTGTCGTATGAGGAGAGATTGAGCAATTTAGGCCGATACTCTCTGGAGTTTAGAAGAATGAGGGGAGATTGAATCAGGGTATACAAATTGCTGAAAGGTATGGATAAAGTAGATGTGGAAATGAAATGGAAATATGAAATGAAAATGGCTTATTGTCACGAGTAGGCTTCAATGAAGTTACTGTGAAAGGCCCCTAGTCGCCACATTCCGGCGCCTGTCCGGGGAGGCTGGTACGGGAATCGAACCGTGCTGCTGGCCTGCTTGGTCTGCTTTAAAAGCCAGCGATTTAGCTGAGTGAGCTAAACCAGGGTTAAAGGGTTATGGAGAACGGGCATGATGGTGGAGTTGAGGCCAGGATGGGAGCGGCCATGATCACATTGAGGGTGTTTAGCCTCGGGAGGTTAAATTGCCGACTCCTGCTCCTGGGTCATGTGTGCTAGGGAGGAGATGCTCTGGCTGATTTCATAATCCAGCTCTTGGTCTGTAACATTGTAGGTAACAGATGAGGAACATATCAACCCATGATATAATGGCAGAGCAGACTCGATGGGCCGAATGGCCTAATTCTGCTCCTATATCTTATAAATGATGAGGGGGAGAAATGGCACAAGCTAAATTACTCTTGCAGACGGTCAGCAGGGACAGAATGGGTTGAATGGTCCTGTGGTCTGCTATGATTCATTGTTTTTGCCACGTTTGCAACATTTTGGAGCCTAGCAATGGAACAAATGGAGAGAAGGCAAGGGGGTGATCGAATTTTGAGAGTTATTAGAATGGTTTACATTGAGCGAAAAGGAGAATTCCTTGGCATAAGGTCCAGTCCTTTGAGTAAACTGGACTTCCAAAGATGCAGCGTCGGGTGTGATAGGCACAGGAGGAAGTCATTTAGCTCCTCGAACCTGTTCCTCCGTTCAACGCGATTGTGACTGGGCTGCGACCTAACTCCAGAATATAAACTTTTGCCCCAGCATCAGCAGATCCACTTCTGACACATTTGCCAAGTTACCATTCTCCAGATCGCAAGGAGCAGCAAAACACTGCTGTAAATCTGAAATTAAAGCAGAAAATGCGGGAAATACTCAGCCGGTCTGGCAGCATCTGGGGAGAGAGAAGCACACTGTACTGTGAAAGGTTATCGACAACTCTCTCCACAGAAGCTGAAAGACCTGTTGAGAATTTACAACGTTCTCCGTCTATATTTGAGATTGGAAAGGTTTATTTGGGCAGAGACTCTCTAATGTCCATAACCAGCCACTTCGCACTGACCAACACCCTGGGTGGGATTCACCTTTGCCTGACGCCAAAATCGTATTCAGTGATTGGGCGGAGAATCCCCGTTTGCGACCAAATTGGGGTCGGTGCCATTTTTCGGATGCCCAGTACCGCCACAGTCGGGCGGGAGCCGTGCTGGGTGTCCGGGGGGGGGGGGGGGGGGGGGGGGGGGGGGACACAATTTGGCGGGCCGGGACTGTGCGCAGCCGCCGCCATGTTGTAAGGCGCGACCACTGCAGGTCTTCACCGTGCTCATGCGCAGCCACGGACCCGGCAATTCTCCATCCCTTCATGTCGGGAAGGGGAGGAGTTTTACATGGCGTGGCTGCTAGCCCCCCACCGGGCATCGGTGAGGGGGCACCGCCAACTTTTCCATTGTAAAACTAGACGCTTCCTCCTTGGACTCGAGTCGTGAAGAAGTTCCATATATCAGGCTTTAATCAACTAGTTGTGTGCCCGACAGTCGACTTACAGACAAAGGCCGACTGCCGGGTCCTATGGGTTCTTATACCCCGCCTTGTAGGCGGGACTACTTGCCTCTCAGCCAATGGGTGAGCAGTCACATGACTAGCCTTAACCAATCAGCAGAGAGGCACATGACCGACCTGAGCCAATGGCAGATAGGTACCGTATACCTCCTAATTATACCACCACAATAGCCTCACAATCAGAGAATCCAGCCCCTTTTCATTGGACTATGTGTCTGGTGCTCCGGGTTTTACAGTACATACAGATGCAGTCGGTTTAAAGGTGCATTGGGAATGGTGGCTGTGGAGTTGTTGGGACGATGAAAGTATCATTGAAACACAGAAAATAGAAGCAGGAGGAGGCCATTCGGCCCTTCGAGCCTGCTCCGCCATTCATTATGATCATGGCTGATTATCAAGTTCAATACCCTGATCCTGCCTTGTTCCCATATCCCTTGATTCCCTTTAGCTGTAACTGATATTATGGCACATAAGGCCAGGATGCCAAGTTAAATGGATATTCTGGATGTGTCTCTTTTGGGACAGAGATTGGGAGAGCCCATCCTCAAGCAGGGCAACAACCCTAAAGCATGTGCAGTGCCGTGTCTGTGAAATGCTTTCTGATTCTTCTCCTGTGGCTACTTCATCAAGGCACCAATCACAACTAAGGCACTGGTTCACACAAAATAAAATGCCTCAGCTGGACTTCCCAACCCAACCGAACGTAAGGCGGTTTGAGCCGCCAAATGTCCTGTGGCGGGTCCCACCACAACAGTGCCAGAATATCCCAGTCATAGATTGATTTATTAAGGATTTGAGAGGTTGGCAACAGCATTACGCAGTTGGGGGACTTACACACGCATCTCATGGGGCGGCATGGTGGCACAGTGTTTGGCACTGTTGCTTCACAGCTGTAGGGTCGCGGGTTCGATTCCCGGCTTGGATCTCTGTCTGTGCGGAGTCTCCCAGTGTGTGCTTGGGTTTCCTCCGGGTGCTCCGGTTTCCTCCCACAGTCCAAAGATGTGCAGGTCCGGTAGATTGGGCATGCTAAATTGCCCTTGGTGTTCGGAAATAAAAAGGTTAGGTGGGGTCACTGGGTTACGGGGATGGGGTGGAAGTGTGGGCTTAAGTAGAGTGCTCTTTCCAAGGGCTGGTGCAGACTCGATGGGCTGAATGGCCTCCTTCTGCACTGTAAAAATTCTATGATCTGAGTTGGTAACTGCCGCAGAACAAACTGCAGCTGGGACTATCACATTATACATTGCATCATTTCCCCTCTCGCGATGTGTGCAGAAAGCATAACCACGTCCACTTTAGGGTGTACTGCAAGAGCAAAGACTCTCCTTGATGAGTTGAAAGGCCTTTGCTTGTTCCATACTTTCAGATGATGATAGTCCAGGGTCCATCAAGCTTACCTTCTACAACCCTGGTGCAAAATGATCCAACAATAATGGAATTGTTGACTAATCACAGTGATCAACCTCTATCAATGTGTCGATAACAGACCCAGACATAAGGGGCGCGATTCTCCGTTCCCCACGCCGGGTGGGAGAATCGCGGGAGGGCCGGGCGACTCACGACACTGGCGCCCCCCGCGATTCTCCCACCCCCCGCTCGGAAGAAACAGCGCTCGCCGTTTTTCACGGCGACCGGCGATTCTCCGGCCCGGATGGGCCGAGCGGCCTGCCGTTCCCGACCGGTTCACGACGGCGGCGACCAGACCTGGTCACTGCCGTTGTGAACATGGGCGCCAAAGTGCCGTTTGAAGCTTGTGGGGGGCGGAGAGGGGAGTGAGCACCACGGCCGTGCTCGGGAAGGGACTGGCCCGCGATCGGTGCCCACCGATCGTCGGGCCGGCGTCTCAAAGCGACGCACTCTTTCCCCTATGCTGCCCCGCAAGATCAAGCCGCCATGTCTTGCGGGGCAGCGGAGGGGAAGACAGCAACCGCGCATGCGCGGGTTTGAGCCTTCAGCCGTCGTGACGTCAGCCGCATATGCGCGGGTTGGAGCCGGCCAACCTGCACATGCGTGGCTGACGTCACATAGGCGCCGCCGTCGCGTCGTTCTTGGCGCGCCGCCTTGACGCAAGCGTCAATGGCCCGGCGGCCGAGAATAACGGAGCGCCGCTCCTAGCCCCCCAGGTGGGGGTGAATAAGGTGAGAGGAGCGGCCTCCGAGGCCGTCATGAAACTCGGCCGAGTTCACGACGGCCTTCCCGATTTTTCGCGGGGGCGGAGAATTCCGCCCGATGTGAGGGAAACCCCCAGGGACGGAGAACAATAAGGGCCACAGGTCCAAAGTCACCGTTTCACCCTGCGCGCACGTCAATCACCACACGTCATGTCTCAAATTATTCATGCACCGGATCTTAAAATGTTTTCCGTGCAACAAAGTTTAATGCTGAATTTGAATGAATCAATACTGTTTCCATTATGCCGCTGGGGAGCTGTTCCACTCACTCGCTGGAATATTGATTCCATAGATGAGTTTTGAATTTACCTCTTCCAAATGCAGGTCCTGTCTCTATTTAGGTTGGGTTTATTGATCGTGGCAGAGCCTTGCAGAGCTGCAGCTGACCTCAGCGCCCCTCAAAGCAAGAAAGACTTGAATTTCTGTAGCACCATTCACAATCTCAGGACGGCCCAAAGTGCTTTACAGCCAATGGAATACTTTCGATATGCAGTCATTGCTGTAGTACAGGAAAATTCATTACTGAAAAGGGAAAACCAGCCAAGATTTCAGTTCTCAATTGCTACCTTGGAACATAGAACATACAGTGCAGAAGGAGGCCATTCGGCCCATCGAATCCGCACCAACCCACTTAAGCCCTCACTTGGGTTATGGGGATAGGGTGGAAGTGAGGGGTTAAGTGGGTCAGTGCAGACACGATGGGCCGAATGGCTGACTTCTGCGCTGTATGTTCTATGTTCCACCCTACCCCATAACCCAATAACCCCTCCTAAATTTTTTGGATATTAAGGGCAATTTAGCATGGCCAATCCACCTAACCTGCAAGTCTTTGGACTGTGGGAGGAAACCGGAGCACCCGGAGGAAACCCACGCAGACACGGGGAGAAGGTGCAGACTCTGCACAGACAGTGACCCAGCGCGGAATCGAACCTAGAATCCTGGTGCTGTGAAGCCATAGTGCTATCCACTTGTGCTTCTGTGCTGCCCCACGTGACTCCTGATGAAAAGGCAAAGTGGGTGAGGACAGTGGCTTAGCTGCGATGCTGCCATTAGCAGAGAAGCCCATTAACATTCACTGTTAAGTCTTGATACATGACAAATGCCACTGAGGCACGGTACAGTAAGGAGCCAAGACCATGATAAGAGCCTTGGGGTAGATTTCTATCTTCAAAGTGCTATATCAATGAACATGCAAGGGTATTCGAAAGGACAGACAAAAGGGAAAAGACAGTGGGGTTGCATTGCTGATTAAAGAGGAAATTAACGCAATAGTGAAGACGGTTATTAGCTCTGACAATATGGAATCTGTTTGGGTCGAGCTGAGGAAGACCAAGGGACCAAAAACATTCGTAGGGTTGTATGTAGGCCACCAAACTGTAGTGGTAATGTTGGAAATGCATTAAACAGGAAAATAGAGATGCTTGTGACAAAGGAACATCTGTAATTATGGGTGATTTTAATCTGCATATAGATTGGGAAGATCAAATTAGTCACAATACTGTACGAGAGGAATTCCTGGAGTGTTTACGGGATTGTTTTCTGGACCAATGTGTTGAGGAACCAGCTGGAGAATAGACCACCCTAGACTGGGTATTGTGTAATGAGAACGGAATCATTGGCAATCTAATTGATGGAATTTTTCATCAAGGTGGCTATTGACGTAGTGGATGCTGAGACTAGGGTCTTGAATCCAAATAAAGAAAACTACAATGATATGAGGCATGAGTTGCCTGTGATGGATTTTGGAATGTTCCTTAAAGGGATGATGGTGGATAGGCAACTTTCAAAGAACGCTGGGGTGAACTGCAACAATTGTTTATCCCGTCTGATGCAAAAATGAACTGGGAAAGGTGGAAAAACCATGACTTACAAGGGAAATTGGAGATAGTATTAGATCAAATTAGGATACATACAAATTAAATACAGCAGATAATAATAATAATCACTTATTGTCACAATGAAGTTACTGTGAAAAGCCCCTAGTCGCCACATTCCGGCGCCTGTTCGGGGAGGCTGGTACGGGAATTGAACCCGTGCTGCTGGCCTTGTTCTGCATTACAAGCCAGCTGTTTAGCTCACTGTGCTAAATCAGCCCCTATGAGGATTGGGAGCAGTTTAGAATTCCGCAAAGGAGGACAAAGGGACTGCTTAAGAAGGGGAAAATATGAAAGAAATCTTGCAGGGAACATAAAAACTGACTGTAACTGTTTCTATAGGTATGTGAAGAGAAAAAGATTGGTGAAGGCAATGTAGATCCTTACAGTCAAAGAATAGAATCCCGACAGTGCAGTAGGAGGCCATTTGGCCCATCGTGTCTGCACTAGCCCTTCGAAAGAACACCCTACTGAAGCCCACGTCTCCACCCTACCCCATAACCCAGTAACCCTGCCTAACCTTTTGGATGTGGAGATGCCGGCGTTGGACTGGGATGTGCACAGTGTGGTAGTCACCACTGGTGTATATATTGTATATAGAGGATGTCGGTGTAGGTATTTTGTGGTAAGGCCCTGTACTACAGGTACGGGGGTAGTTCCCTGCAAGCTGGCTCCGCCCAGTAGGCGGAGTATAAATATGTGTGCTCCCAGTACAGCAGCCATTTCGCCAGCCGCTGCAGGAGGCCACACATCTTAGTGTAATAAAGCCTCAGTGGTATTCAACTCTCGCCTTTGTGTAATTGATTGTGCATCACACAGTAAGAAGCCTTACAACACCAGGTTAAAGTCCAACAGGTTTGTTTCGAATCACTAGCTTTCGGAGCACTGCTCCTTCCTCAGGTGATGCCCCAGCAACCTTTTGGACGCTAAGAGGCAATTTAGCATGGCCAACCCACCTAACCTGCACATCCTTGGACTGAAACAGGGGAATTTATAATGGGGAACAACAAAATGGCTGACCAACAAAATACATACTTTGGTTCTGTCTTCACAAAGGAGAATAAAAATAACAGACCTGAAATGTTGGGGAATGCAGAGTTTAGTGAGGGGAAGGAACTGAAAGTAATCAGTATTAGTAGGGAAATTGTGTTGGGGAAATTGGTGGGATTGAAAGCCAATGAATCCCTAGGGCCTGATAATCTACATCCCAGAGTACTTAAGGAAGTGACCCTAGATATAGTGGATGGATTAGTGGTTATCTTCCAAGATTCTGTAGACTCTGGAACAGTCCCTACAGATTGGAGGGTGGCTAATGTAATCCCACTATTTAAAAAGGGAGGGAATTATAGTCCAGTCAGCCTGATGCTGGCAGTGGGGAAAAATCTCGAGTCCATTGGAAAAGATTTAATGGCGGAGCACTTGGGAAAACAGTGACAAGTTCGGACAGAGTCAGCATGGATTTACGAAAGTGAAATCATGCTTGAAACATCTACTGGACTTCTTCAAGGATGTAAGTAGTAGAGTTTTTAAAAATACATTTTGAGTACCCAATTCATATCTTTTTCCAATTGAGGGGCAAATTAGCGTGGCCAATCCACCTACCCTGCACATCTTTGGGGTGTTGGGGTGAAGCCACACAGACATGGGGAGAATGTGCAAACTCCACACGGGCAGTGACCCGAGGCTGGGATCGGTAAGTAGTAGAGTTGACGAGAGGGAGCCAGTGGATGTGGTTTATTTAGATTTTCAGGAGAGTTTTGACAAAGTCCCACGTAAGAGATTAGCGTGTAAAATTGAGATGGACAGAAAACTGTTTAGAAACAAAAATCAGGGGTAACTGGCCCTTTATCCAATTGGTCGCTCTACCTTTCTAAGCCCCAGTTATTAAGCAACCACTGCTAGTTTATTTACTCTTTGTGCCGTATCCCTCTCTAAGCACTACAGAAACACAATCGTAATGTAACTAATCCCCATACATACACCTTTGTCCAGCATGAATCTAACTACAGGTTTTCCCTTCCAGACACACAAACATTAAATTAAACCCACTTAAAACTAAACCTTATTTCTAATGTTTACCACTAATGCGGTACTAATTACTAATGTGGCTGGTTTAGCACAGTGGGATAAACAGCTGGCTTGTAATGCAGAATAAGGCTAGCAGCGCGGGTTCAATTCCCGTACCAGCCTCCCCGAACAGGCGCCGGAATGTGGCAACTAGGGGCTTTTCACAGTAACTTAACTGAAGCCTACTTGTGACAATAAGCGATTATTATTATATATTATTATTTACCAATGCAAATATAAATCCCTGAAAACTGCCTTTGGTTTACCAACAAAATTTTCAGATGCTACAAGGTTGGGTCAGAGGGTGAGCTGTGAGGAGGATGCAGAGATGCTTCAGTTGGATTTGGACAGGTTGAGTGAGTGGGCAGATGCAGTATAATGTGGACAAATGTGAGGTAATTCAACAAAGAGGCAGATTATCTGAATGGTTATAGATTGAGAGAGGGGAATGTGCAACGCGACCTGAGTACCCTGGTACACCAGTCACTGAAAGTAAGCATGCAGATACAGCAGGCGGAAAAGAAAGCAAATGGTGTGTTGGTTTTCATGGGGAGAAGATTCGAGTACAGAATCAGGGACGTCTTGCTGCAGTTAGACAGGGCCTTGGTACGGTCACGTCTGGAATATTGTGTGCAGTTTCGGTGTCCTCATCTGAGGAAGAATGAATTTGCCACAGAGAGAGTGCAGCAAAGGTTTACCAGACTGATTGCTGGAATGGTGGGTCTAACGTATGCGGAGAGATTGCACTGATTAAGATTATATTCGCTGGAGTTTAGAAGAATGAGGGGAGATCTTATAGAAACTTACAAAATTCTAACAAGTCGAGACAGAGTAGATGCAGGAAGGATGTTCCTGATCTTGGAGGTGTCCAGAACCAGGGGTCACAGTCTGAGGATACGGAGTAAACCAGTTAGGACGGAGATGAGGAGGAATCTCATCACCCAGAGAGTGGTGGGCCTGTGGAATTCGTTACACCAGAAAGTCGCTAAGGCCAAAAGATTGTAGATGGGAATCTCCGTTTGCCAACGCAGATTCCGTAATCAGCGATCGAGCGGAGAGCCTTTTTATGACCAAATTAGGGTGGTGCCAGTTTTCAGATGCTCCGCCCCCTCCAATACAGCATCATCGGGGAGTACGCCGCACGCCGTTGGGATGGCCTCAGGACGTTAATTGAAGGCCCTCCCCCGATGCTCCGCCCCGGATGGGCCAAGTTCACGGCGGCGCGGGTCACGTGTACTCTGAGTTTCGTCAACCTCGCGTGGCGGCTGCGGACTGTGCCCAGCACCTCCACACTTGGTGGAGGGGGGAGGGGGAGCCATGCCGCCGGCCGGGGGGGGGGAGGCTTCGTGATAGCTGGGGGGACTGGCGGGAGGTGATCCGGTGATGGTGAGGGGGTGTCCAGGGGGCACAATCTGGCAGGTTGGGTCAGCATGCGGCCGGCGCCGTGTCATACGGCACGACCGCTGCATGTCGTCGCTGTGCGCAGGCGCGGCCACGGACCCGGCAATTCTCCGGCCATTTATTTTGTAAAGGCCATGGCCGGGATTCTCCGCTATCCAGCGGGGCGGACCGTACCGGTGCTGAGGAGCGGCGTGAACTACTCCGGCGTCGGGCCACCCAGAATCCTCTGCACCTTCAGGGGCTAGGCCAGTGCCGGTGGGGTCGGCACCGCGCCAATCGGCGCCGAAGGGCCGCTGCCAGCCGCCGCGAATTGGCGCATGCGCGGGAGCGCCAGCGTGTTCTGGCATGCGCAGGGGGTTCTTCTCCGCGCTGGCCATGGCGGACCATTACAGCGGCCGGCGCGGAGGGAAAGAGTGCCCCCACGGCACAGGCCCGCCCACAGATCAGTGGGTCCTGATCGCGGGCCAGGCCACCATGGGGGGGCCTCCCCCGGGGCCAGATCCCACCGTGCCCCCCCCCCCCCCCCCCCCCCCCCGAGGACTCCGCAGGCCGCCCGCAGAACCAGGTCCCGTCGGTAAGGACCTTGTTTGATTCATGCCGGCGGGACTGGCCGAAAACGGGTGGCCACTCGGCCCATCGCAGGGCGGAGAATTGGCGGGGGGGGGGGGGGCTGCCGACGGCCCCCGACCGGCGCGATGCGATTCCCGCCCCCACCGAAAACCCGGCGCCGGACAATCCGGCAGCCGGCGTCGGGGCAGCGGGTCGGGATTCACGCCGTCTCCCCGCCGATTCTCAGGCCCGGCCAGGGGTCAGAGAATCCCGCCCATGTGTTTTACGATTATTTCATCATAGATCTAGACACTTCCTCCGGACAGAGCCTCATAATCAGAGAAACCAGCCCTTTATATTGCCAATAAGGAGTTGGAGATGTCCCTTGGGACTAAACGGATCAAAGAATATGGGGGGAAAGCGGGAACAGGTTATTGAGCCGGATGATCAGCTATGATCATATTGAATGGCGGAGCAGGCTCGAAGGGCTGAATGGCCTCCTCCTGCTCCTACTTTCTCTGTTTCGATACCAAGTTGCTGCTGTTGTTCTTGAATCAGTTTCAACAGGTACGCAACGGTAAGAGGGACAAAGGGAATGCGAACTCTAAATAGCACCGTTCGTAAGTGAGCCTGAAATAGCAGCAGCTCGTCAAAAACAAACAGTGTTCGGAGGGAATGAGCAAAGTCAAACAATTCACCAGCACACAGTGATATTCCTGGGGTAACAACACGCTGGGCAGAAGCAATCTCGATCTGTGCATCTGTCACAATGAGAGGCAAAAATCAAATCAAACATTCTCCCTTACAAATGTTCTATTCTTCCATAAAATATAGAATCATTGGAACAATCAAACAGCTTTTATGACTTTCTATCATTTAATTAGAAAAGGATGCCATTGTATGACATTGCACGTCAAAGTACAGGTCTGGTCATGGACTTGAAGCCTGCACAAGGTTGCTGCCATCCCATTTAATTAGCACCAGTCCTAGGTGTCATCTGTACAGACGATGAGTGAATTAAACTGCTCCACAAACACAGGGATTACTGCAGGCTAGTATTCTAATGAGGACAAGTGCACACATCAGTAGACAGGAATACTGCTTCGGGTAGTGTCACATGACCGGCACAGGTCAAGGGTCAAAACACATGAGACGTGAGTGTGAATCCATCAATCCAAAGCCTTATTAGGAACATGGTTTTGAATATTTTAATTAAGGACGTAATGGGCAAGGTGAAATTATGTTGAGTCTTTCGATACAATCGGGAGAGTGTAGGTCAGATCATTCACAAACCGACTTGTCTTGAATCTACAGTGGAGTTTGTTTCCCGTTACTGTTAAATGTTAATTTTAAAACCGGTGTTTTCAGGTTTTACTTTCACTGAGTATCCATACATGGGTGTAAATAAAGGCTGCAGTTTTGCCACTTGTGTTGCTATAGTTCATCTATTGCAGAAAACTCTCATCCATGGTTCTGTCACGTCCAGATTCCCAGCTATTCCAATGCTCTCCCTGGCCACCTTCCATTCCACACACTTCATAAACTTTGAGACCAGTCAAATCTCTGCTGCCGCATAACCCAGAAATCTGGTTTACCCAGTACCCCCTGTGCTTGCTGTCCTTCATTGGCTCCCGGTCCGCCCAGGCCTCCATTTTGAAATTCTCACCTTTATTTTTAAATCCCTGGGGTGGTATGACTAGGAGGTTTACGGTACCTATCTGCCATTGGTGCAGAGCACTCGCTGCCCACTGGCTCAGGTCGGCCATGTGCCTCTCTGCTGATTGGTTGAGGCTAGTCATGTGGCTGCTCACCCATTGGCCGAGAGGCAAGTAGTCCCGCCTACGAGGTGGGGTATAAGAACCCGTAGGACCCGACAGTCGGCCTTTCTCTGTAAGTCGACTGCCGGGCACACAACTAGTTGATTAAGGCCTGATATATGGAACTTCTTCACGACTCGAGTCCAATTGATGGTACATCTTTCCCTCCAGGGCCTCGCCCCAGACTATTTCTGTCACCTCCTCCAGCCCCACAATCCACACACCCATCACCCACACCTCCTCCAGCGAAGGCCTCGAGCACAACTCCAATTTGAATCGCTCCACCATTAGTGGCCGTACATTCAGCCACTTGGGCCTTAGCTCTGGAATTTACTCCCTAAACGTCTCTCTCTCTCTCTCCTCCTTAGAATCAGCCCTTAAAATCTACCTCTTTAACCAATCTTTCAGACATGGAGCCGGGGTAACATATTAGCGTAGATAGAGAATTGGTTAACAGATATAAAACAGAGGGTGGCCATCGATGGGGCTTTTTTAAGTTGGCAGGCAGTGAATAGTGGAGAGCTGCAGTCCTGGTATTAGGACTGGTGACACAAGAACGCAAGCGCTAGGAGCAGGAGTAGACCATTCAGCCCGTCGAACGTGCTCTGCTGTTCAGTCCTGTCATGGCTGATCTTGGGTTTCTGATCCACGTTCCCGCCCACTCCACACATTCCCTGATTCCCGGAGAGACCAAAAAATGCGTCCGTCTCAGCTTTAAATGTATTCAAGGATGGAGCATCCACAACTCTCTCTGGTAGAGGTTTTCAAGTATTCACAATCCTTTGAGTGAAGAAATTGCTCCTCAGCCCGGTCCTGAATGATCGCCCTCTGTGTTTCAGACCCCCTGACTTAGCAGAAACAATTACTCAGCGTCCACCCTATCAAGCCTCTTGAGAATCTTCTCTATTTCAATGAGATGACCTCCCTTCTGAACTCTGGAGACCGTGGCCGGAGTTCTCCGGCTTTCCTGCTGTTGGGATCTTCCAGTGCTGCAGAGGTCAATGGATGTTCGCATGGCTGCCTCATCCCCCCACAGGGAAAACCCATCCCGGCCGGGTCAAAAACTCCCGGCCGACCAGTCCAATTTGCTCAGCCTCTCACCAGTGGACAACCCCCTCATCCCAAGGACCAATTGAGTCAAACCTTGCTGCATAGTCTCCAATGCAAGTTTATCCTTTCTTAAACGTTGAGACTGAAACTGCGGCCAGATGTGGTCTCGCTAAAACCCTGTACAATTGTAGCATGGCTTCTTCATTCTGGGCTGGTTTAGCACAGGGCTAAATCGCTGGCTTTGAAAGCAGACCAAGCCAGGCCAGCAGCACGGTTCAATTCCCGTACCAGCCTCCCCGAACAGGCGCCGGAATGTGGCGACTAGGGGCTTTTCACAGTAACTTCATTTGAAGCCTACTCGTGACAATAAGCGATTTTCATGCCTGAGCTCCAATCTCCTTTCAATAACGGCCAACTTGCTGTTGGCCTTCCTAATTGCTTTCCCCACCTGCCTAACTTTCTGCGTTCCTCGTACGAACACAGCCAAATATCTTTGAACATCGACACTTACAAATTTCACGCGTTTAAAAAAAAAATTCTGCTTTTTTATTCTGATGACCAAGTGAGGAACTTTGCACTTTCCTGTACGATGCTCCATCTTGTTCTCCCGTCACCTAACCTGCTGATACCCGCTTTACAACCTCTCTGTATCCTCCCCACAGCTTAGCTTTCCACCTCACCCTTGGTATCATCAGCAAACTTTACACTCTGTCTCTCTGTCAACGTCATTGATAGATTAATAAGGATCTATTACGCAATATTACGCTGGCTGGCTGACCAATTAAGAGTCAGCCAGGGCTCAGCCTGCCTGGATCGGCTCTTTCTATCTGGACTTTGGATGACAAATCGGCAAAAACGGATTGACCGCTTGCCCACGGTGGTGCCCATGCGCGACCTAAAAAATAATTGCATGGGCGACATAAAGTTCAAGTCAATTGCCCTTTAAATCCTTTTAATTGGCTTTGCGACTTTCGGCAGGTGCACATCCAACTCCTGCTCATGCAAACCAACCGAAAAAAGTCGCACAGGTGCGTGATGATGCCCGATGTGCACCTGACATCTCCCCGCATGATTTTTCATGCTTCTGCGTCGGGCGCGCGCACGCGCTTTGAACTTAAAATTCTGACCACAGATACATTCCCGTACCAGCCTCCCCGGACAGACGCCGGAATGTGGCGACTAGGGGATTTTCACAGTAACTTCATTGAAGCCTACTCATGACAATAAGCGATTTTCATTTCATTTCATTTAAGGGGAAGTTGTATAACACAGGAGGGAGGAAGCAATAGAGAGGTACGCTGACAGGGAGGCATAAACCAGCTCCGCCGAACAGCCTGTTCCAACGTTGCACCTTCGATGAAACGCTGCTTGTGATTGAGGATTTCTCAGAAAGCTGGCCCTCCATTATCCCTTCTCACAGCCTTCCCCTTCCCCTCCCCCCCCACCCCCCCCCCCCCCCCCCCCCCCCCCCCCGGGGATTCTGCAGGCCCATTGATTTCCAACTCAATCCGAACTGCCCTGTACCACGGGTTCGATGAACTGAAGTTTGCAAAATCAAAGTGCAGGCCTAATAAACTATTGTCTAGACTTCCAAACAGTCGATTTGATTCACTCAAACTTGAATAGTTGGTCAATCTGAGTCAATGCAAATCTTTAACTTGCAAAATCACATTTCCCCAATGTCAAATTGCCAAAGGAAACCGATTCAGTAAAGAGAAGCACATGTTAAACCGTAGTCTGAAGGAGACTCTATCAGATTAGTCTAAGTGCTAACATATGGGTCAGCAATCCTGGCTTCAGGTCATACATCAAGGATCACTTAGAAATCTGCTACCATCTGCAATTAAATTACAAACACTGCTGAAATCATTTTTTGTGTGTTTTACGAATTTAATGCGATTGTTTTTTCTCCAGCCTTTGGAACGCGAGCTCAGATTTTCAGCAGATTACGAACATCTGCTCGGCAGCTGGTTTAGGCAAAGTGAAGAATGCGGTTTCCTTCATTACCATCACATTTGTTTTGTTATGCAATTTGAAAGCGGTAATGAATGGCCAAGATTACCAACACCAACACACTTCGCCTCAAACTACAATTGAGAAAAAACAAACATCGAGAAACGCTGTCAGGATCTAGGAATAATAAACACCACATTTCTGCCGCTCTGGGATCCTCGCTGTTGTAAGCCTCAGAGTCCCTGTGGCCTCGCCTGAACGTGATCTACCCAGATGAGGCGGGGGGGGGGGAGGCGGAGCCACCCCCTTAAACCAGAGACTGCTGGGACATAAATACCCCGCCCCGAGTGTGGGCCGGGTGCGGGAGATTCTTCGGGGAGTAGGTGTAAATATATAAGGAAATAATCTAACTTTTTCTGCAGTCGGCGCTTCCCCGTGGTCGCTTGCCTGAGGCTTTACGCTGGCGACGAGGTTAAAGTGGAGCTGCAGGAGACACCACTTCCTGCAGACCAGGCCTATCTCGATAAGGCCTCGGGAGGCCTCCGTTCAGGCAGCGGGGATGCCATTTATCAGTAAGCTGGAGGTGTTCGACGCCGAGACTGGGGGCTGGACCCAATACATTGAACGAATGGGCTAATTTTTCCGACTGAACAACATTGTCGGGGACGACAGACAGACGGTGGCCCCCCTGGCGGTCGGCGGTGCGGAGACCTACAGCATCATCAAAAGTTTGACTACTCCAGACTCACCCAACACCCGGCAGTTTGCGGATTTAGATACCCTGGTAGGTAACCATTTTGACCCAAAACCACCACTAATTGTGCACCGCTAATTGTCCACCGTTTTTGTTTCCACGTGGCTGCCCAGAACCAGGGAAGATCTGTTACTGAATCCCTGGGCCGTTTACGGAAACTCACCGAGTTCTGCGAGTTCGGCCTGACATTATCTAGGCGCTCCGAGACCTGCTGGTCTGTGGCATCCGAGATGTGGCAACTCAAGAACATTTGTTGGGAGAGACACATCTTGACCTGAAGAAAGCTACCAAAATAGCTTGGTCCCGGGAGGGGAGGGGGCTGGAAGCGGTGTCGAGGAGCTTCGGGGAATGGTCGTCCTGAACCTAGGAAGCTCAGCAGGGCAGGAAGCGCCCCTTCTCCCCTGCTGTAGCTCCAGACTCTCGCCATCGGAGATGTACTCCAAGAGACCAGGACCAACGGCAACACTTTCCCAGCGCGAGACGCTGTACCTCCCACACACTGGAAACTCGCGACATACGGGATGAACACACCCTGGTACCAGGTGAAACCGACGAAACAGACGCCGCCAAGGAAGCCCACCCACCATCATTACCCCGATGACCGTCCCAGAGGGTGGACACATTTCGTAGATGGCCAGCTGGAGGGGGGCCTATCACATTTACTACATCTCGACGCCCCATCCAAGTGACGGTCCGGATCAATGGTTTCCCAATACAAATGGAGCTCAATAACCGGAGTCGTGACTTCAGTGATCAGCTACTGAATTTATGACCAAATCTGGAATATATGTTTTGGCGTTGTGAGACACCAATGCTCGGCTGGCGACATGCACGGGGGAACTTTTGGAGGATGCGGGCACATCGGACGTCCCCGTGGAATACGGCACACAGTCGGCAAACCTACCATTGGTGGTAGCAAAAGGCTCAAGCCCAAATTTGCTGAGGTGGGATTAGCTGAAAGCCTCCGGCTGGACTGGCTGCAAGTGTGCCATATGGACCCAACAGGCCCGACACGGTATTGACACGCTTCCTGAGGGTTATCCAAGAAGGACTCAGTGTCACCTGGGGTGCCGCCACCAAGATCTCAGTGGACCCAGAGTGCCAGCCACGGTATTTTGTGCCCGTCCCGTCCCCTATGAACTGAAACCAACGGTTGATGCAGAATTGGACCGTCCAGAGCAGTTGGGAACCATCCACCCGGTGCAATTCACAGATTGGGCTGCGTCGGTCGTGCCAGTAAGGAAGCCTGATGGTTCCGATCGCCTTTGCGGAGATTATAAAATGACAATCAATCAAGCATCCTGTTTGGATCATTATCTGCTACCCAACATTGAGAATCTACACGCGAGGCTCAGCGTATCCAAGCTCGACAAGAGCCACACTTATCCTCAGTTAGTCCTGGATGCGGCCTCTTAAAATATGTAACCATCAACACACACAGGGGGTTGTATGAGTACACCAGGCTGCCGTTCAGAGTTTCTTCAGCATGTGCCATATTCCAACGAGCGATGGAGAATATCCTCCGAGGATTACCGCAGGTAGCGGTTTACCTGGATGACGTATTGATCTCCAGTTCCTCCGACCAGGAACACAAGAAGAACCAGGAGGACGTGCTGCGTTGGTTTGAGGCAGTCGGTGTCCGGCGTGAAAAGTGCTTATTCCACACGAAAGAGGTAGTCTACGTAGGCTGCAAGGTGGACAGAAACGGATTGCACCCAGCGGACAATAAGGTACGGGCAATCCGGCAGGCACTCATGCCAAAGGATCAAACAGAACTCCGCTCTTTCTCGGCCGTATAAATTATTCCGGCAAGTTCATCCCAAACCTGGCCACAGTGTTGGCTCTGCTACACCGGTTGTTAAAGAAGGGCCAACATTGGTTTTGGGACCCGCCACAGCAGACAGCTTTTGACCAAGTAAAGCGACGACTATCACCGTCACATCTACCGAGGCACTTCGGCCCGTCAAAACCTTGATTGCTAACGTGCGACCACCTCCCCGACGGCATCAGGACCGTCCCGGCACACAGGATGGCCGATGGTACGGAGCGAGCCATTGCATTCGCTTCACGTCCCTAAAGTCGAAATGTTGTTCCAAAGCTATGTGTGGTGGCCCGGAATAGACGCAGATATCGAGAAGTTGGCAAAGAAATGTACACGGTGGCAGGAGCACCAAAAATTCCTGCCGGCAGCTCCACTTCACCCATGGGAATGGCTGACCCAGCCATGGTCCTCCCTCCATGTTGGTTCCGTAGGGCTTTTTCAAGGGGCGATGTATCGAATCATCGGGATGCACATTCAAAATGGACGGATGTTGACCGAATGACCTCGACGACATCACAAAACTACCATCGAGCGGCTCCGGCAATCCTTTAGTGTTCAAGACTTCCCGAGGTACTGATATTGGACAATGGCACCGTCTTTACAAGTACGGAATTTGCCGGTTTTCTAAAACAAAATGGGGTCGATCATGTCCGAACCACACTTTATCACCCCTCGTCTAATGGGTTGGCCGAACGAGCAGTGCAGACGTTTAAACTCGGGATGTGGAAACAGACCTCGGGTTTCCCAGGTTTCGCCCATTTTCCTTTTTAACTATAATTTCCTTTAAAATGTCTGTGGAATCTGTAATATTGTTTTGAAGAATGTTTGAAAGCTTCTTTTAAAAGTTTGCATTAATTTTAAGAAATCAATTGTAGTTTATTTGGAGAATAACGAATATCGGTCCACGTGGCCAACTGGAAGTAGGTTAAAAACAAAGCCATGAGGCTGGCAGATGCAAAGGAGAGCTAGAAGTAGAGGAGCTGGGGGGGGGGGGGGGGGGGAGGCAGGGGATGCGGGGGAGCAATGAGTTCACAGATGCAGAAAGAAATATAGAAATCAGAAAGAAGAACACAGAATTCCTGGGAGGAAAAGAAGCAAATCACTCTCAGGAAGAGGTCAATATTTTTTGTTTAGCCAAAAAGGAGACAGGAGCTCTTTGTGGTGATCTGCGAGCTGTCTAAAAAGGTCTAAAACCTGGAAAGCTGCATGAATAGCTCAGAGACACTAAAGAGCTGGATGCTTTCCCATAAATGGCCAAATCATGAACAGGATTGTTGTGACTCAAGATTTAGAGGTTATAGAGGTATGTTTTGCTGTTGCTAATTGTATCCATGAAACCTAAAAGTGAAAGCAATTGTTAGGGTCTCTCTGTGAATAAAGAACAGCATATTGTGGAACTGTGTAGCCATATAGTGCCACATTTGGGAACAGAAAGACAAAGGCCGGGATTCTCCGACCCTGCGCCGGGTAGGAGAATCCCCGGGAGGGGGAGGCACGAATCCCGGCCCGCCACCCCGACTGCAGCTGCCCTATTCCCTGCCATGCTGGTCAGGGGCCATTAACAGCGAACCCCCCCCCCCCCCGACGATTCTCCGGGCCCTGATGGGCCGAGTGGCTGTCCATTTTTGGCCAGTCCCGCCAGCGTGAATTACTCACCTCACGCACGGCGGGGCCTGGCAGGTAAGTGTGCTGGAGCGGTCCTGGGGGGGTAGGGCACAGGGGGATCCAACCCCAGGGGGGCCCCCCACGGTGGCCTGGCCTGCGATCGGGGCCTACCGATCTGTGGGCGGGCTGGTTCCGTGGGGGCCTTCTTTCCTGCATGCCGGGCCCCTGTCGGGCTCTGGCATATTGCCCGGGGGCCGATGCGGAGAACGGAACCCCCGCGCATGCGTGGAAATACGCCGGCTGGTCCGCGCATGCGCGAGATCACGCCGGCCCTTCGGCGCCGGCTGGAGCAGCGGGAACAACTCTTGCGGCAACCTAGCCCCCTGGAAAGGTGAGAATTCCTCACCTTGGGGGGCCGTTGATGCCGGAATTGTTGGCTCCGGTTTTCCCGCCGGAGTGGGGACATAGCCCCATTTTCAGTAAATCCCACCCATAATCTTTGTTGCATTGACTATTTAAAGTGAAATATGCATTTTTATTTGACGCATCATTTGCCTCTTAATTCATCTGTAATGGAGTTCTGATTAGTGTTAATGTAAAAGCTACAAAAGGTGGAATCTTATTGGTGATTTCTTCATTTGTGTGTTTCTGTAAATTTAGTTTTTTGGTTTACACTTTCCCTGTGGGGATCATAACACGTTATATTCTCATTTTAAAGACCCCAATTAGATCGCCTCACAACCTTTGAAACTCAAGAGAGTACTAGTTTCTAAGTATAATCACACAGCGATACAGTCAGTATATTAGTTTATTCTGTTATATAAATCTCGTCTCACATGTGATGTTCTCTGTATGTATAGCCGTGTGTTTGAAAGGCCCTCTGGAGTCAGACTTATCAGTGACAGGTACATAACACTGCAGCAGGCAGGAAGATTAACATCCTACTTATCTAGCTCCCAAGTGCTATAAATTTTTATGAGTTGGTTACAGCAAATGAGGGTCACATGGATTAAACTGGGAGCTGTATAATTGGTTTGCGCTTGGTCACAGTGATTTTTCTCTCCACACTTTGTAATTTCAGAATATTGAACATATTTTCAGCTGTAGAATGTTCGGAAGCAGTTTACCAGAAAAATGTTTCCCGTCTAATAGAAAAAAAAAATTGTCACAAGCCTCCAGCTTCAAATCACGCACAATCTTACCGTTCACTGTGTTCGTAGAGCAAGTGCCTCTGGATTAACATTCCTGCCATTGGGTCAGAAAGTGTACGGGTCAAACGCCACTCTGGTGAGTGGAGACCCCCCCTCCTCCCCCCACAACCCACTTCTCATCATTCTCTCACATGTTGCGATAGCCCACAATAGCCTCCCGGCCACAATCGGACAAACTTCCCTCCTATCAACCAGTGCAGCGGTGGTGGTTGAGGCCAAGGAGAGATGGTGCCGTGACCTGTTAATGTGTCAGCGAGCCCTGCCATTAATTCACATGGCTCCCCAAGGGAAGAGTTTGAATATGCAACAATAACTGTTTTATTGCCAGTATTGATTCCCGGAACCAGAGCTTTAAGCTCCCATTTTTCTAACCTACATGTCGCCACAGCGGCTCAGCGGGTCGTGCCTCTTGGTCAGAATGTCACAGGTTAAAGTCACACTCCGGCTACGAAGGACAGGGTCCAACGAGGGAGCGTTGCCTGGTCGGAGGTGCTGCCTTTGGGGGAGGTGTTAAGCTGAGGCCCTGAGAGCCCCTCAATCCTGCTCCAATGGTCAATTCGATCATGGTGGAATCATAGAATTTACAGTGCAGAAGGAGGCCATTCGGCCCATCGAGTCTGCACCGCCTGTTGGAAAGAGCACCCTATGCAAGCCCACACCTTCAGCATTGGCGACCCTGCTGAAGCTCCAAGAACTAAAATTCACTCCCTGCGCCTCTCTTCTCGTTTAAGACGCTGCTTACAACCAACCGATTCGACCAAGGTTTTAGTCACCTGTCCTAACATCACTATACGTAGCTTGCTGTCAAATTCTGACTACACATTTGGGAGGCACATTTTGACTATATTAAAGGCACTATATAAATGTAGTTTGTTATTGACTGAGAAGGAGGAACTAACCTGTTATAAAGCATCTACTCTTAACCATGAAGAATGAGAGCAGAGATTTTAGTTTAAAAACCCCACAATGCAAATGTACAACAACTTATTTCTTTTCCCTATCTGCAATCTACGTAATTAAATTGCTGCATTTATATAAATGCAGTCAATCAATGCAGCCGCGCTGTTTTCTATTAGTTAATGTAAGGTGACAATCCAGACATACAAATCTAAAAGCAAATGGCAAATAGACCACCCACAGCCCAGGTGCCCAACAGAAGGGGCAATATATATAAATCTGCCCAGCCAGGAGGAGGTTGGGAAGGAATCACGTGTAATAAAGTTTGTAATTTTCCAACCTTTCAACAAATTGAAACCAGATGGCTATTGCTGACAGAGTTCGATTATTCCTGACTGATGACTACCCACGGGGAAATGTCAGAAACTAAACCCATATGGCATATTCTCTATTTTCTTAATGCTGACATAGACATAGAATTTACAGTGCAGAAGGAGGCCATTTGGCCCATCGAGTCTGCACCGTGCCAGCCTCCCCGGACAGGCGCCGGAATGTGGCGACTAGGGGCTTTTCACAGTAACTTCATTGAAGCCTACTCGTGACAATAAGCGATTTTCATTTTTTTTTCCACCGGCCCTTGGAAAGAACACCCCACACCTCCACCCTATCCCGTAACCCAGTAACCCCACCTAACCTGGATAAAGGCAAATTACTGCGGATGCTGGACTCTGAAACTAAAGAGAAAATGCTGGAAAATCTCAACAGGTCTGGCAGCATCTGCAGGGAGAGAAAAGAGCTAACGTTTCGAGTCCAATGACTCTTTGTCAAAGCTCGACAGAGAGTCATTGGACTCAAAACCTTAGCTCTTTTCTCTCCCTGCAGATGCTGCCAGACCTGCTGAGATTTTCCAGCATTTTCTCTTTCGTTTCAAAGCCCACCTAACCGTTTTGGACATTAAGGGCAATTTAGCGTGGCCGATCCACCTAACCTGCACATCGTTGGACTGTGGGAGGAAACCGGAGCACCCGGAGGAA
This sequence comes from Scyliorhinus canicula, assembly GCF_902713615.1. NCBI lineage: Eukaryota > Metazoa > Chordata > Chondrichthyes > Carcharhiniformes > Scyliorhinidae > Scyliorhinus > Scyliorhinus canicula. The sequence goes on along the minus strand of NC_052157.1, from coordinate 6,538,853 downwards.
ACCCACGCAGACACGGGGAGGATGTACAAACTCTGCACAGACAGTGACCCAGCCGGGAATCGAACCTGGGACCCTGGAGCTGTGAAGCAACTGTGCTAACCACTGTGCTACCCTGATATAAGGATGTTACAATGCTTCGACTGAGGCAATAGATGGTGCTTTTTTATAAATTCATTCTCGGGACGTGGGCGTTTCTGGTTAGGCCAGCATTCATTGCCCATCCCTAGTTGCCCTCGGGAAGGTGATGGTGAGCTGCCTTCTTGAACCGTCAGGTACCACTTTGCTACAATTGAGTTTGGGTTTAGTTTGCTCAGATCAGCTCGGTTATCCCAATGGAGGGATCATAGGCTTAGTTCAGTGGATGGATGTCGCAACCTCACAGACAAAAAGAAAATATCTGTAAATGGGTTTGGATATATCTGGGCTAACAGAATGGGTCTCCCTCCGAACAGTGACTCTGTTCCAATAAATCTGAAGCCAGTTTCTAATCTAAATGCACCCATGGTGTGAAGCTAACCCCAATTTTGGCCTTGAGCGGTCGGTTGTCTCGACAGCTAGCATGTGGTTCAGAATAACGCCAACCCAACGGAGTTTGATCCCCGTTCTAGCTGAGGTGGTGTTCGGGCCCACCTTCTCTCCCCTGCCTGTAGTAGACGGTGGAAGGAGACAGGAGAGGTCGTGCTGGTCACAAAACCGACATCCTCGGCAAGAGAGAAGACTAAACGGTCAAGATGGTGAGGATAGAAAAACACATTAACTGGCCATTCATCTCATTGCTGTGTTCCTCAAATAAATTAAGGATTTTAGCCAGAGCAGGAGAAGAATGTGATGAAATGAAATGAAATGAAAATCGCTTATTGTCACGAGTAGGCTTCAATGAAGTTACTGTGAAAAGCCCCTAGTCACCACATTCCGGCGCCTGTCCGGGGAGGCTGGTACGGGAATCGAACCGTGCTGCTGGCCTGCTTGGTCTGCTTTAAAAGCCAGCGATTTAACCTGGTGAGCTAAACCAGCCCCTCCCAATTGATATTGATGTTGGTGTTGCAATTACAATTGTTTATCCGATTGAAGTTAAGATGTGGATGAGGAAGCCCAATAATATGTTTACTGTTGACCATCAGCTGAGAATTGGCTCTCAGGCGGCCAATCCCATCCCGGGGGATGTATTCATAGAGAGTCCCTACAGGGCAGAAGGAGGCCATTCGGCCCATCAGGTCTGCAGCGATCCTCTGAGAGAGCACCCTATCAAAGCCCACTCCCCCACCCTATCTCTGTAATCCCTCCCAACATGCACATCTCGGGACTGTGTGAGGAAACCGGAGGAAACCCACGCAGACAAAGTGCAAACTCCACACAGTCACCCTGGCTGGAATTGAACCCGGGTCCCTGGTGCTGTGAGGCAGCAGTGCTAACCACTGTGCCACCCCTGCAAAGAGTTCCTTCATGGTAGTGATGCATCCAAGGAGAAGCTAGAAGAAAGCAATAGACGGATATTTGGTTAAGGTTAGGGAGGGATGAAAGGAGTCTCAATATGGAACATAAATACCAGTATGTATCCACAGGGCTGAATGGCCTGTTTCTGTGCTGTAAATACTTCTAGAAAGCCGGTGTTTTAACTTTGCATTGTTGTTTTAAATTAACTTTTGAAAACTGATGACCACAGGCAAGGTATACAACTGAAAGAATTGAAGATAGTACTTTTGAACAGGTTTCATGAATGTCCCCAAACACTGCACGTACAATAAGCTGCGTTCAAAATATGATGACGTAGCCAAACATGGCACAGCAAGATCCCAGAAGCAGCAATGAGGCGAGTGGCCAGTTCTCACCACCTCTCAATGCTTCAGTTTCTCTTCCCCTGCTGCGGATCCCGTCTCCGGCAAGGGTCAGTTCTGTGGTCGTCGTCAGCTACTAATTCATCAATCCACTGAAGTATTTGGACAGGGAGTGCAGGGTGGCTTTGTAGCTGAGCTTATTCCTGTTCAAATCCAACATCCACAGGCCGGCAACATCCAGGAGATAGCCAGATGGATCAGAAGCAGGAACCTGAGCTGATTGAACCAGCCACATCAGTAAAATGCTGAATAAAGTCATTGTGCTGGTTTCTGATGGACTTTGAAACGGGGAATTGATAAATACACGATGCATAACAAAACAGTGCAGAGCTATGGGGTACAGGTTGGGAGGGGGACTAATTAAAAGCTCTTTCAAAGACCACAGGATGGTCTCCTTTCGAGCTGTATCATTCTGCGGTTCTATGACTTGGCTCTAACCACGTACCCAGATTCTTGGCCTCGCCATGGACCGCAGGGAATAACACCTCTATTCAAACGTTTGAAAGTTGAAGTACAAGGAGCTGGATTCTCCGTTTTCATAGATTATCATAGAATTTACAGTGCAGAAGAAGGCCACTCGGCCCATTGAGTCTGCACCGGCTCTTGGAAAGAGCACCCTACCCAAGGTCAACACCTCCACCCTATCCCCATAATCCAGTAACCCCACCCAACACTAAGGGCAATTTTGGATACTGAGGGCAATTGATCATGGCCAATCCACCTAACCTGCACATCTTTGGACTGTGGGAGGAAACCGGAGCACCCGGAGGAAACCCACGCAGACACGGGGAGGATGTGCAGACTCCGCACAGACAGTGACCCAAGCCGGGAATCGAACCTGGGACCCAGGAGCTGTGAAGCAATTGTGCTATCCACAATGCTACCGTGCTGCCCTACCGTATTTGGAGACTAAGTCCCAACGCCGGCATGAAAACGGCTACCAATTCCCCGTTTTGCTGGGGGCTAGCAGGGAGGCAGGGTAGAGCTCGCAGTTCCAGCTGCCGGTACAGCCCCAGCACTTCCAGTTTCAAGGCCGCACTATGCGCCATGGCGGACCCGCCCACGGACCTGGACCGCTAAAGTAGTGCCTCCCTTCGGCCACTCGCGAGCCCCGGACCTCCCGCCCACAGTGGGCCCAGCCCCGAATGAAGCCCCCCCCCTTGCCCGCGGATCAGCCCTCCCCCGACTGTGGAGGCCCCGAATGGTGTGAGCGCACGTGACCCACGGCGGGGGGAACTCGGCCGGTCGGGGACGGAGCATGGCGGGGGGGGGGCCTCAGGCAATGGCCTGAGGTGGTGGATAATCAGGGGGCGGAGAATTCACAAACCGGCACTGCTCCCGATTTTGGCGCCAAAACGGGTTCTCTGCCCCGTTGCCGAACGCGATTTTGGCGTCAAGGAGCGGAGAATCCAGCCTATGGTTTGAGACTCACCTCTTCACCACCAGCTCTCAGTCACCTCAGGTTTCTGCTTTTGAAGGACTGGGTTGAAACAATCAAGGAACAGATTTCTTGCGTGCGTTTTTCATAACCGTAATGTTCAGGCTCTTGGATGGTCAATGGGGATGCCCAAAGCCTTATGGGCGGTACGGTAGCACAGTGGTTAGCACTGTTGCTTCACAGTGCCAGGGTCGCAGGTTCGATTCCCGGCTTGGGTCACTGCCTGTGAGGAGTCTGCACGTTCTCTCCGTGTCTGCGTGGGTTTCCTCCGGATGCTCCGGTTTCCCCCCATAAGCCCCGAAAGGCATGCTGGTTGGCGAATTGGACATTCTGAATTCTCCCTCTGTGTACCCGAACAGGCGCCGGACTGTGGCGACTAGGGGATTTTAAAAAGGAATTTCGAGTACCCAATTTTCTTTTCCAAGGGGCAATTTAGCGTGGCAAATCCACCTAACCTGCACATTTTGGGTTGTGTGGGGTGAGACCCACGCAGGAAGAATGTGCAAACTCCACACATACAGTGACCCAGGGCCGAGATCGAACCCGGGTCCTCGGCGTCGTGAGGCACCACCTCGTCACACGCCGTACCGACTAGGGGATTTTCACAGTAACTTCATGGCAGTATTAACGTAAGCCTACTTGTGACGCTAGTAAAGATTATTATTAATATTATAAGAAAGCGTGACTTAGATTTATGTCACAAGTCATCAAAACTCTTAACCAGTGAATTGTGTGTGGAGTATAGTGGGCATTATCCTCCACACAGTCAGATCCCACAAAGTGCAATGGAAGAATGGTCAATCTTTTGGAAAGGTTGGTTCAGGAACCACGGGAACTCTCGCCCCGGTAACACGGCGGGTTCATAAACATCCACTCAAAGATTCCCACACCTTATCCCATTTGATTGTCTGGGGCTTTCCAGGGAGAAAACGGTATGAGGAACAGTTGAGGCATCTGGGTCTGTACTTATTGGAGTTTAGAAGGATGAGGGAGGGATCTAATTGAAACTTACTGGATACTGCGAGGCCTGGATCGAGTGGTCGTGGAGAGGGTATTTCCACTTGTAGGAAAAACTAGAATCAGAGAACACAGCTGTTTTGTTATGCTCTTGACGTAGCATAAGCTGCTTCCTTGATGTGCACTCTGACAAAGGAAGGTTCAGACTTGGAGATAGCTTTAACACATTTATTAAACTGTTAACAATTCTCCTACTTGGATTCGACTCTCCTGTTAATCCTGCTATAGCTACTCAGACTGACGAACCAGTCTGCTACAATCCACGTGGTGGGTGTGATGTGTTTCAAATCAACTCTGTGTACACACTGAGTGTCTCCACTGGAAAGAGGAAGATCATGTGTGCTGTGTCCTTATATGTGGGTTGGTGTAATGCCCTCCTGTGGTAGTGTCACCTCTGTGTGTATCGTGAATAACCATTGGTCGTGTCCTATCTTACTGACCTATTGGTTGAATGTCTGTGTGTCATGGCTCTGGTGCTCCCTCTAGTGTCTAGCTAGTCTACGTGTATTTACATTAACCCCTTGTGTATTTACAGTGATGCATATCACCACAACAGCCTCAGACTAAAGGGACGATCCTTTAAAACAGAGATGAGGAGGAATTTCTTCAACCAGAGGGTGGTGAATCTGTGGAACACTTTGCCGCAGAAGGCTGTGGAGGCCAAATCACTGAGTGTCTTTAAGACAGAGCTAGATAGGTTCTTAATTAATAAGGGGATCAGGGGTTATGGGGAGAAGGCAGGAGAATGGGGATGAGAAAAATATCAGGCATGATTGAATGGCAGAGCAGACTCGATGGGCCGAATGGCCTAATTCTGCTTATGTCTGAGGGTCTTAAAAAGGGGAAAGTAACAATGTTGGTGGAAAATAAATACTATGCTGGGAACAGGAATCTCTCCTCCGTGCCTGGGTGATGTCCATTGTCCAGTAACAAGGTCTTCACCATCATTAAACACAGGAGTAAGTGGTAACTCAGAGTCACTAGCATCTTTAAGAATTATGTGAAATTTCACTTTAATATATTCTTGTTCCCTTTGTTATCTTTGAAGATTAAAGTGTTACATTGATAGCAAAACCGAAAGTACAGTGTAGCCTTCTGGGCATTCACCTATTTATACCATGTCTATAGATTGGAAAAGGAGGAGGCAGGGAGAGTGTGAAAATCTGTGCATGTGTAAAATAAATATCTCTATACATTTGATTGGATTTGTAATCTGTCTCATTGATTTTCTCAGCAGGCCTCGTTGGCACTGGACTGACCTTGGCCGGTAACATGAAAGAGCGAGCTCAGTATCATAGTTTCCTGATCACCCTCTGTGATTATCTCAAACCTCTTCAGCCGCAGTGAGGTTGGGGTGTGAGGTTTCTCCTCCATCACGTGTGCAGCTGCTGCCATCTGCAGCCCATTCACTGTACTGCGCAGCAAGATGGACACCAGAAATATTCCAATTACCCTTCACGCATTTCTTGTTTTTAACACTTTCCACTCCCCAGTCCTTTACGTACTGGGAATCAAAGTTGCACAAAGTTCTGGCTGTTGCGAAATCAATCGTCTTAAAAGAAAAGCGACTGTTACCAGTTAATGACTGAGAATAATGTTTAAGATTCTCAATGAATTGCTTGTCTGCATAAGTGTAATTTGATGTCTATAAAGCTCTTTGAAATATATGCAGGATGTTTTTTAAAAATAAATTTAGAGTACCCAATTCTTATTTTCCAATGAAGGGGCAATTTAGCGTGGCCAGTCCACCTCCCCTGCACGTCTTTGAGTTGTGGGGGTGAAACCCACGCAGACACAGGGAGAATTTACATAGAATTTACAGTGCAGAAGGAGGCCATTCGGCCCATCGAGTCTACACCGGCTCCTGGAAAGAGCACCCTACCCAAGGTTAACACCTCCACCCTATCCCCATAACCCAGTAACCCCACACAACACTAAGGGCAAATTTGGACACTAAGGGCAATCCATCACGGCCAATCCACCTAACCTGCACATCTTTGGACTGTGGGAGGAAACCGGAGCACCCGGAGGAAACCCACGCACACACGGGGAGGATGTGCAGACTCCGCACAGACAGTGACCCAAGCCGGAATCGAACCTGGGACCCTGGAGCTGTGAAGCGATTGTGCTATCCACAATGCTACCGTGCTGCCCAATGTGCACACTCAACACGGACAATGGCCCAGGGTCAGGATCGAACCCGGGTCCTCAGCTCCGTGAGGCAGCAGTGCACCACCGTGCCGCCCCTAAATGTATGCAGAGTATAATTATTTCTCCTTGCCTCACAATGACTTCAATTTAACCCAAACAACTGACTTGTTTAGAATCTTTCATTCGAAGCATAGCACTGTGTAATGGAATACTCCCCACTTGCCTGGACGAGGGCAGCTCCAACAACACTCGAGGCGCAACAGAATCAGAGAATTGATTGTGCAGAAGGAGGCCATTCAGCCCATTGTGTCTGCACTGACCCTTGTAAAGGACACCCTACTTAAGGCCACGCCTCGACTCTACCCAGTAACCCCACCTAACCTTTTGGATACTAAGGGCAATTTATCGTGGCCAATCCATCCACCTAACCTGCACATCTTTGGACTGTGGGAGGAAACCCACGCAGACACAGGGAGAATGTGCAATCTCCACACAGACAGTCACCCAAGGCCGGAATTGAACCCGGGTCCTGGCACAGTGAGGCAGCAGTGCTAATCAATGTGCCACGGTGCCGCCCATTCAGCCCATCGAGTCGGCTTTGCCGTTCAACAAGACCATGGCAACTCTTCGACATCAGGTCAAAGCAGCCCGCTGGATCGACACCGCATCCATCACCTTCAATATTCATTCCCTTCACCACCAGTGCGCAGTGACAGCAGAACCGTCTACAAGGTGCGTTGCAGAAACTCACCAAGGTTCCTGTGACACCACCTTCCAAACTTGCAACCTCTGCCACCCGGAAGGACAGATACCTGAGAATCCCACCACCCCAAAGGCCCCCTCCAAGTCACTCATCACCCTGACTTGGAAATATATCGCCGTTCCTTCACTGTCGCTGGGTCAAAGTCCTGGACCTCCCTCCCTAACAGCACTGTGGGTGTACCTACACCACCTGGACTACAGCGGGTTCAAGAAGGCGGCTCACCCACCACCTTCTCAAGGGCAGCGGCTGCGCAGACGTCACAAGATTTCAGTCCTCGTGGGAGATGCCTTTGAGTTGAGCATTGGAGTTCTCAGTATCCTGATGAACATTCCTCCTTCAACCAACATGACTAAAATCAGTTGAACTGATTATTCACCATAATCGTATCAGCCGTCTGAAAAACATCTGCAGCTGTCTAACGCTGCCCTCTTGTGCATTCCCGAATTTCACTGCTCCGTGGCTGGTGGCTGTGCCTTCAGCTACCTGGGCTACAAGCTCTGGAATTCCCTCTCTACCCTTTTTAAGATGCTTCTAGAAACCCATCTCCCTGACACAGCTTATGTCAACCTACCCCGACATTGCCTGATGTGGCTCGGTCCTTAATTTTGATTGGACACTCCCGTGAAGGACGTGTAACATTGAATGTTAAAGTTGCCACATAAATCCAAGTTGTTGTTGCTGGGACGTTGGTTGCAATATTTATCTAAATAACAAACATTGCACCTAAAAACAGTTCATTGCATGTTAATCACGGAGATATCTCTGGATCGACTCAAGGGGAGCGGCTCGTTCCCTGGGCACACAAGTCAGGAAAATGGATGGGGTGGAGATCCAGGTCAGTCAGCCACTAACACAGCACAGCGCACTTGGCTGGAAGGCTGGTCTGTGATGCGGAGCAAGGCCATCAGCGCGGGCCCGATCCCTGTACCGGCTGAGGTACCGGAGTAGCATGGCAGCACAGTGGTTAGCACTGCTGCCTCACAGGGCAGAGCCAGGTTCGATTCCGACCTCGGTGACTGTCTGGGTGGAGTTTGCGCGTTCTCCCCCGTGTCTGCGTGGGTTTTCTCCGGGTGCTCCGGTTTCCTCCTGCAGCCCAACGATCTGCACGTTCGGTGGATTGGCCAGGCTACATTGTCCCTTAGTGTCAAAGGGGTTAGATGGGGTTACAAGGATAGGGCGGGGATTGGATCTGTGTAGGGTGTTCTTTTAAATGGTTTGTGCAGGTTCGATGGACCAAATAGTCTCCTTCTGCACTGTAGGGATTCTTTTATTATAATAATCTTTATCTTTATTGTCACAAGTAGGCTTACATTAACACTGCAATGAAGTTACTGTGAATAGCCCCAGTCGCCACATTCCGGCGCCTGTTCGGGTACACAGAGGGAGGATTCAGAATGTCCAATTCACCTAACAGCACGTCTTTCGGGGCTTACCGGAGGAAACCGGAGCACCCGGAGAAAACGCACACAGACATGGGGAGAACGTGCAGACTCCGCACAGACAGTGACCCAAGCCAGGAACCAAACCTGGGACTCTGGCGCTGTGAAGCCATAGTGCTAACCACTGTGCTGCCGTGCGATGAGGTTATTCATGAAGGCCCTGCCTTCGCAACCTTGCTTCTCGCCTGAGGTGTGGTGACCACTGGGGTTAAATCGCCACGAGTCAGCTCTCCCCCCTCAATGGGGAAAGCAGCCTATGGTCATCTGGGACTCTGGCGACTTTCCTTTCCTTATCTGTACGTTATATAGCTCAGGCACAGCGCACACACACTCCCAAATATATTGCAGATCAGGAACATGTTTCTAAGATTTTGGCAGAGAAAGTCAACGCAATATGAAATATATGCTGTAGGTCGCTGGGCAGATTGGGTTGGGTCTTGTAGATGGATAACATCGCAGGGAATGAAGAGCAGATGACACTCTCTTTCCTGTTGGTCTAGACAGGCTGGAATTGAAAAACCCACATATCACTCATTCTCTCAGAATGTGATGGCATTCTACTCTCCCATTCATCATTTGTGGATTTGTTGCCATCTTCAAACAGAAATGACAGGAAACAGATGCTAAAAGAAAGGGAACTGGGCCTCCTGCCTGGAAAGACAGTTGAGCCAATGCTGGGGTTCCTTCCCTTTACTTGCCCGGGGAGGCACCTTTGGCAGGGTAGGCAAGCGGAATTGATGTAGAAGAGCCGCCATGATCTTGTTGGATGACGTAGCAGACTCGATGGGCTGAATGGCCTGCCCCTACTTCTTGTGTTCTCAAATCTCTTCCAGCTCTTACCCTGTGTCTAACCGGTAAAACCTTGTGGTTCTGACAGCATCCTTGTATCGCCTTCTATTTACCAGGGAGACGGAGGACATTGTGAACATTATATTGGAGGGCGAGATTGGAAATTACACAACAGCATTTAAAAAAAGAGGAGAAATATTAAATAAACTAATCGACTCAAAGACGATAAAATCCATGATCCAGATAGATTCCATCCTCACATTCTAAAAGAATCGAGGGAAGAGATGGCAGAAATACAACTTCACATGATTAATAATTCATTGAAGAACGGTGTAGTCCCAGGAGCCTGGCGGATAGCTGACATTATATCTATGATTAAGAAATGAAGATGGAACATCTTCAGGGAACCATGGACCAGTCAGTTTAACATCAATAAGAGGACAAAGAATGTGATACCCGCTAAAGGAAAAAAATAGAAAAACGCCTAAAAAAAAATCAAGAATATTGTCATGAATAATCGATGGCATTTTTGAAAGGAAAAATCTTGCTCAACCAACCCTAATGAATTATTTGAAGAGGTCACAAAGAGGGTAGGATTTGTCGTTTGTATTATTTAACGTGTTAGATTACCATCAGGGGCGAGATAAATCTGGTCAGCTTTCATGGTCAGGCACAGCGAGAAATAAAAATATAAACCCGAAAATGATTTAAAAAGTAACAGCTACGATTTTATCACTGGTTAGGAGATAGGCTGCGTGAATTGATTCCGGCCTATTCCTACAATTGGATATGTTCACTGCCTAACCAAACAGCCCTTTGCAAATTCCCACCGGGCAGTCCCACATACTTTTAAAAAAATATATTTTTATTCTCCCCCTTTTTCACAAATTTTCCACCTAACAATAAACAATAATCAGTGATGAATGTAATGTCAATCCCCGTTTGGGGGCAGCACGGTAGCCTTGTGGATAGCACAATCGCTTCACAGCTCCAGGGTCCCAGGTTCGATTCCCGGCTGGGTCACTGTCTGTGCGGAGTCTGCACATCCTCCCCGTGTCTGCGTGGGTTTCCTCCGGGTGCTCCGGTTTCCTCCCACAGTCCAAAGATGTGTAGGTTAGGTGGATTGGCCATGATAAATTGCCCCTAGTGTCCAAAATTGCCCTCAGTGTTGGGTGGGGTTACTGGGTTATGGGGATAGGGTGGAGGTGTTGACCTTGGGTAGGGTGCTCTTTCCAAGAGCCGGTGCAGACTCGATGGGCCGAATGGCCTCCTTCTGCATTGTAAATTCTATGTAAAATTCTATGTAAATATCAATAACAACAATCCCATCCCCCAGACATTGGCCCACATGTTAATATAAACAAATGACAAAAAGGAATCAGGAATCACCCATAGTCCCCATTAACATACACAGCGCACCACCCCCCACAACTCTACCTGCCCCCCTCCCCCGCCCCCAATGTTCGATGTGATCCAATTCTCGAAAGTGCATAATGAATAACGACCCATGAATTGTAGAACCCCTTCATCCTTCCCCTCAGTTCAAATTTGACCTTCCCAAGAGTCAAGAATTCCAACAGGTCCCCCCGCCACGCCAGGGCACAGGGTGGGGAGGTTGCTCTCCACCCTAACAGGATCCGCCTTCAGGCGATCAATGAGGCGAAGGCTACAACATCTGCCTCCACGCCCGTTTCCAACGCCCCGAATATGCCCAACACCCCGAATATGGCCTCCTGAGGGCCCGGGTCCAGTTTCACATGCACCACTTTAGAGATTACCCTAAACACCTCCTTCCACTAATCCTCCAGCTTTGGACAGGACCATATGAACATGGTCACCCCCCCACCCCCTGCAACGTTCACACATATATTCTACCCCCTCAAAGAGCCAACTCATCCTCGCCCTCGTGAGGTGCGCTCTATATACCACCTTCAGCTGTATCAGTCCCAACCTCGCGCAGAAGGTGGAGATGTTCACCCTCCGGAGCACCTCACACCAGACCCCCTCCTCCGTACCCTCTCCCAACCCTTCCTCCCACCTTGATCCCTTCTCGTGGCGCCTTCTCCTCCAAAATAGCCTCATAAACCGCCGATACTACCCCCTTCTCCAGACCTCCTGCTGTCAGCACCTCCTCCAGCAATGTGAAAGCTGGCTCTACTGGGAAGCTCTGTATCTCCCCGGAGCTATCAGGAGCGACGCTGTTGCTAGCCCCTTCAGCCCCGACCCCCTGCACAAACTCTCCTCCATTCTGACCCACTGGGAGTCAATCCCTCTGACCCAGCTCCGCACCTTCTCCACATTCGCCGCCCGGTAATAATACATCAGGTTCAGAAGACCCAAACCCCCTGCCTGCCCTCCCCTCTGTAGCAGCACCTTTCTAACTCTGGCCACCTTCCCTCCCCATATGAATGAGATAATCATCCCTTCAATCTCTCTAAAAAATGCTTTTGGCAGGAAAATCGGCAGGCATTGGAAAATAAACAGGAATCGCGTCAGCTCATTCATTTAACCACCTGTACCCGACCCGGCAGTGACAGAGGGAGACCATCCCACCTTGCCAGGTCAGCTTTCACCCTCCCCACCAAACTAGAAATGTTGTACCTACAGAGCCCCCGCCCATTCCCGAGCAACCTGCACCCCCAAGTACCTAAAGTGAGTCCCTGCCCTACGGAATAGCAGCCCTCCCCCCACCCCTCCCCCCACCCCACAGCTGAGACACCACAAAATATTCACTCTTGTCTAGATTTAATTTGTACTCCGAGAAAGACCCAAAAGGGCAGCACGGTGGCGCAGTGGTTAGCATTGCTGTCTCACGGCGCCGTGGTCCCAGGTTCGATTCCGGCTCTGGGTCACTGTACGTGTGGAGTTTGCGCATTCTCCCCGTGTTTGCGTGGGTTTCGCTCCCACAACCCAAAGATGTGCAGGGTAGGTGGATTGGCCATGCTAAATTGCCCCTTAATTGGAAAAAATGAATTGGGTACTCTAAAAAAGAATTTTTTTAAAAAGAGAAAGACCCAAACACCCGAAGCAGCTCCAGTATTTCCCCCATTGACACACTCGGGTTCGACACGTATAATAACAAGTCATCGGCAAATAAGGACACCCTGGGCACTATTCCTTTCCATAACCCCGAACTTCATAACGCGATGGTCAACGGCTCAATCGCGAGTGCAAACAGCAGGGGGGACATAGGACATCCCTGCCTAGTCCCACGGTGGAGAGGAGGGTATTCTGAGCTGATGTTATTTATGCGGACAGTCGCCCTCAGCTCCTTATACAATAGCTTTACTCAGTCCACAAATCTGGGCCCAATTCCAAACCGTTCCAGAACTGCCATAAAGTACCTCCATTCTACCCGGTCAGACGCTTTCTCGGCATCCAATGCTACAACCACCTCTGTTTCCTTCCTCTCCGCCGATACCAGAACCACGTTTAATACCCTCCTAATGTTCGAAAAGAGCTGCCTCCCTCTCACAAACCCCATCTTTACCTATCACCTTTGGGAGGCGCTCCTCTAGCCTACCTGCCAGTACCTTCGCCAATATCTTTGCGTCCACGTTTAAAAGTGATATGGGCCTATACGACCCACGCTCTGTTGAATCCTTATCTTTCTTAAGTAACAGGGAAATTGATATCTGCCCCAATGTTTGTGGTGAGCTCACACTTTCTTACTCGCTGTTTCCAGTTCAGAGTTTTGAACTATGGTTACCCGGGAAAATCAATTGTGATGATCATAATATTGATTTTCTTTTATCAAAAATGGATGTGACTCTGGACATATTCCTGGAGCTTTTAATCACATGACCTACTACCTCCAATCAAGTGGTGGCTCAGTAGCACAGTGGTTAGCATTGTTGCTTCACAGCTCCAGGGTCCCAGGTTGGATCCCCGGCTTGGGTCACTGTCTGTGCGGAGTCTGCATGTTCTCCCTGTGTCTGCGTGGGTTTCCTCCGGGTGCTCCGGTTTCCTCCCACAATCCAAAGATGTGCAGGTTAGGTGCTAAATTGCCCTTAGTGTCCAAAAAAGGTTAGGTGAGGTTGCTGGGTTATGGGGATAGGGTGGAGGTGTGGGCTTAAGTGGGGTGCTCTTTACAAGGGCCGGTGCAGACACGATGGGCCGAGTGGCATCCTTTTGCACTGTAGATTCTATAAAACCCACCTCCGCACTCCCACCTTGAGGTTGACTCTGTAAAGAGGTTAAGTGCGGAAGTATAAGAGAATAAATCTTAATCTTTTACCTTCTTAAAAATCTAACCCAAATTGCTTGTAATTGAAGGGTAGACGTTTAAGCATAGTTTCAAGCCCAAGTAAAAACAAGTTGTCGGAAAGGGGCAAGCCAGAGGGGTTAATTAGGGCAGTTAGTAACTGGTTAAGTGCAGTCCCAGAAATAGGGAGAGGCTGAAAGCATAAAAACAGGCCTCAAATGTACGGTGTGCACAAATGCTCGCTGTGACGTGAGAATCTGGAGTAAAGCATGGGAATTAAGGGAGGGATTGCAGTGTCTCGTTTCCATTACGACGTTCACAGGTCAGTTGAACAGGAGGAGGCCAAAGCCGGAGAGCTGGGAGATAAGTTGCAGCAATCCTTCAACATCGAGTGAACACGCCCGCGTGGTATCGCGGGTCAGTGTTTGGCAGGTGAGTATTTCTCTCTTCTACCTTTTCAAACTTGCTTTGAAATTGAAGGCTAGGTTGAAAAAGTTTGGGTGAAAACTTGTGTTATGCTTCTTCATGTAGCATAAGCTGCTTCCACGATGTATACTCTGACAAAGGAAGGTTCAGACTTGGAGATAGCTTTAACACATTTATTGAACAGTTAACAATTCTCCTACTTGAGTTCGACTCTCCTGCTGATCTTACTACAGTAACTCAATCTAACTAACAGTCTGCTCTAAGCCATGCGGTGGGTGTGATGCTTCCTGATCTGCCCCTGTCTCTCTGAGTGTCGCCTATGGAAAGAGTAAGAGCATGTGTGCCCTGTACTTTTATATGGGTAGCCCCCTTGTGGTAGTGTCACCTCTGGGTGTGTCTTGACTGCCCATTGGTCGTGCCCTATCTTACTGACCTGTTGGTTGAATGTCTGTGTGTCATGATGTCTCTGGTGCTCCCTCTAGTGTTTATTTAGTCTTAGTGTATTTGCATTAACCCCTTGTGTATTTACAGGGATGCATATCACCACAAAAACTAAAGATCAGCAGTAAAATTAAAAACAAATTGAAATTTGAATTAAATAGGATTGGAGGGCCAGGTGATGTGTTGCTGCTGCAGCATGTGGGAACTGATGGGCCCCATTGTACTTCATAGTGACCACATCTGTAGCAAATCTTTATTGCTCGAGATACTTCGAATCATAGAATTTACAGTGCAGAAGGAGGCCATTCGGCCCATCGAGTCCGCACCGACCCTTGGAAAGCGCACCCTACTTAAGCCCACACCTCAAACCTCCACCCTATTCCCGTAACCCAACCCAACCTTTTTGGACACTAAGGGCAAAATGCTGTCAGTTTATAAAGACAAAAAGGATGAGAGATCCAAAGAGACATAGGCCCCGTATAGAATGAGACTGGAGAACGAGGAAATGGCAGAGGAGGAAGCCACTGAATAACATTCCAAAAATAAATAATCAAGGGGCAGAAAAGGAGAGGCGGGGGGATAAGTACAACAACAATCACTAGGGAAACTAATGGGGTTCATGGCTGATAAGCCCCCTGGACTCGATGGGTTGCATCCCAGGATATTAATGGAAGTAGCTACAGAGATAGTGGATGTACTGGTAGTAATCTTCAAAGAATCCTTAAATTCAGAAAAAGTCCCAGAGGATTGGAAAACTGTCAATTTAACACCTTTGTTCAAAAAGGAGATAAAAAACAAGTAACTATAGGCCAGTTTGCTTAGCAATTTCCCAATGACAGAAATGCTCCAGTTTCCTCCCACAAATCTGGAAAACATGCCGTTAGGTGAATTGGACATTCTGAATTCTCCATTTGCGTACCCAAAAAGGCACCGGAATGTGGCGACTGGGGGCTTTCCACAGTAATGTCATTGCAGTGTTAATGTAAGCCTATTTGTGACACTGATAAGAGTCCATTATGGAAAAAAAAAATGAAAATCGCTTATTGTCACGTGAAAGTTCAAATGAAGTTACTGTGAAAAGCCCCCAGTCGCCACATTCCGGCGCCTGTTCGGGAAGGCTGTTACGGGAATCGAACCGTGCTGCTGGCCTGCTTGGCCTGCTTTCAAAGCCAGCGAATTAGCCCTGTGTAAAGGATGTAATAGCGGAGCATTTAGAAAAGCATAATATAAACAAGCAGAGTCAGCACTGCTTCATGAAGGGGAAATGGGACTGACAAATTTATTAGAATTCGTGGTAACGAGCAGGGTAGATGAAGGTGAACCAGTAGATGTAATACACATGAATTTCCAAAAAGCGTTCGATAAGGTACCACACAAAAGGCCACTTAATAGTCTTTATTGTCACAAGTAGGCTTACATTAACACTGCAATGAAGTTACTGTGAAAATAAGATAAGAGTCCATGGTGTTGGGGGTAGTATATTAGCATGGCTAGAGGATTGGCTAATTGATAGAAGATAGAGTTGGGATAAGAGGTGTATTCAGGATGGTAACCTGTATCTCGTGGAGTGCCACAGGAATCTATGCTGGGGCCAATTATTCACAATATATATTATTGACTTGGACGAGGCAAGTGAATGTACTATTGTCAGGTTTGCGGGAAGGAAAAGTGATGAGGATGACATAATGAGACTACAGAGGTATATAAACAGGTTAGGTGAGTGGGCAAAAAACATATATTAATAATAATAATGTTTATTGACACAAGTAGGCTTACATTAACACTGCAATGACGTTAATGTGAAAAATCCCTCGTTGCCACATTCCGGCGCCTGTTCGGGTACACGGAGGGAGAATTCAGAATGTCCAATTCACCTAACAGCACATCTTTCGGGACTTGTGGGAGGAAACTGGAGCACCCGGAGGAAAGCCACGCAGACACGGGGAGAACGTGCAGACTCCGCATAGACAGTGACCCAAGCCAGGAATTGAACCCAGGACCCTGGCGCTGTGAAGTAACAGTGCTGACCACTGTGCTACCGTGCCGCCCAACTGCCTGACTCGGTCCGTCTGTTGCCAGAACGCTGACTCCCTGGCACGTGCGCGAGTGAGGTTTGACCCTAGATCCCTTTCTTCCTCAGCACTAAAGGGAAATATATGGGCCAGGGTCATGGGATCACTGATTAATGCCCGAGTCCTTTCAGGATTTATGTAAATTCCGCTTTGAGTGGGCCGAACAGTTTGCTTGGCATTGAGGTCCTGTGAGAAGAGCTGAGTCCAGATGGGGTGAAGCATGATTACACTGGGAGGAGGGTTAATGAGAGTGAGGCCCATGTTCGATTCCGGTTTCCTCCAACAAGTCCCAAAAGATGTGCAGGTTAGGTAATTTGGACATTCTGAATTCTCCCTGTGTGTACCCGAACAGGCGCCGGAGTGTGGCGACTAGGGGATTTTCACAGTAATTTCATTAGTGTTAATGTGAGCCGACTTGTGACACTAATAAAGATTATTATTGGATTATGTGATAACGGAGGAGCATCACAGAGTCATCACCTTCCTACGTTAACCGATCATCAGGCACAAGGGCTCTGCAGGCCCAGCACCCTGATGGTTAAGGTTGAACGTGATCCTCCTCCCGGGGTCTGCAGGGGGGCTGGGGGAAATGGGTGCTTGTTGAGCTGCCGGACCCCATGATGGTCCTATAGCAAAGGGCAGCACGGTGGCACAGTGGTTAGCATTGCTGCCTCACGGCGCTGAGGTCCCAGGTTCCCTCCCGGTTCTGGGTCACTGTCCGTGTGGAGTTTCACATTCTTCATGTGTCTGCGTGGCTTTCAGCCCCACAACCCAAAGATGTGCAGAGTAGGTAGATTGGCCACTCGATAGTGCCCCTTAATTGGAAAAGAAATGAATTGGTACTCTAAATTTACAACAAAAACGTTTTTTAAAAATAAAAAATGATGGTCCTATAGCGTGAGGCAATGGGAAATCCCTGGTCCTTCTGCCCATGTGAACCTTTGCCCCCACTTGACATCCATCCTCTGGTTCCTCCTCAGCCTCTACTCCCTCCTCGACTTCCTCATTATCAGACGAGACATTGCTAATGGTGTTGCCCCACTGCTGAGCCAGGTTATATAAAGCACAGTAAGCCATCACGGTGTGGGAGACCCTCTGGGCCTGTCGAGGCAGGGGAAGCGCATCTTAAGGGTTCCAATGCACTGCTCCATCACGGACTGGTTGGCACTGTGAGCCTTGTTGCAGCAGCCTGGGGCCTCGGCTCCAGCCTCGGGCTCGGCTCCAGCCTGGGGGCTCGGCTCCAGCCTCGGGCTCGTCTCCAGCCTGGGGCCTCGGCTCCAGCCTGGGGGCTCGGCTCCAGCCTGGGGGCTCGGCTCCAGCCTGGGGGCTCGGCTCCAGCCTGGGGACTCGGCTCCAGCCTGGGGGCTCGGCTCCAGCCTCAGGCCTCGGCTCCAGCCTCAGGCCTCGGCTCCAGCCTCGGGCTCGGCTCCAGCCTGGGGCCTTGGCTTCAGCCTCGGGCTCGTCTCCAGCCTGGGGCCTCGGCTCCAGCCTCGGGCTCGGCTCCAGCCTGGGGCCTTGGCTTCAACCTGGGGGCTCGGCTCCAGCCTGGGGCCTTGGCTTCAGCCTTGGGCTCGGCTCCAGCCTGGGGCCTCGGCTCCAGCCTTGGGCTCCAGCCTGGGGGCTCGGCTCCAGCCTGGGGGCTCGGCTCCAGTCTGGGGCCTTGGCTTCAGCCTTGGGCTCGGCTCCAGCCTGGGGACTCGGCTCCAGCCTTGGGCTAATGTCATCATCAGCCAGGGCCTCAGCAGATAACCTTTGTACCCAACAAGCCATCCCTCAAATTGCAGGGATTTGCGATTGCCCAAGGATGAACCGTGCACGCTCCCTTGAAACGTGCACACACATACGTGAACACACTAGCTGGACACTATAGGTGGAACCCCTTCCTGTTGATGAAAGGGGCTCCCTGATGCCACGGGGTATGTAGACCTACCTGGGTGCAGCCGTTCGCCCCCTGCACCTGTGGCAGACCAGCTCTGCTGCCAGATCCTGCTCCCCCCTCGTCCCTGCTCCCCCCTCCCCCCCCCTCCCTCCCCCCTCCCCCCTCGTTCCTGCCCCCCCTCGTTCCTGCTCCCCCCTCGTTCCTGCCCCCCCCCTCGTTCCTGCCCCCCCCTCGTTCCTGCCCCCCTCGTTCCTGCCCCCCCCTCGTTCCTGCCCCCCCTCGTCCCTGCTCCCCCCTCCCCCTCCCCCCTTGTCCCTCGTTCCTGTCCCCCCCCTGTTCCTGCCCCCCCTCGTTCCTGCCCCCCCTCGTTCCTGCTCCCCCCCTCGTTCCTGCTCCCCCCTCGTTCCTGCCCCCTCGTTCCTGCCCCCTCCCTCGTTCCTGCCCCCCCCTCGTTCCTGCCCCCCCCTCGTTCCTGCTCCCCCCTCGTTCCTGCCCCCCCCTCGTTCCTGCTCCCCCCTCGTTCCTGCTCCCCCCTCGTTCCTGCCCCCCCCTCGTTCCTGCCCCCCCCTCGTTCCTGCCCCCCTCGTCCCTGCTCCCCCCTCCCCCCTCCCCCTCCCCCCTCGTCCCTCGTTCCTGTCCCCCCCCGTTCCTGCCCTCCCCTCGTTTCTGCCCCCCCTCGTTCCTGCCCCCCCCTCGTTCCTGCTCCCCCCTCGTCCCTGCTCCCCCCTCGTCCCTGCTCCCCCCTCGTTCCTGCCCCCCCTCGTCCCTGCTCCCCCCTCGTCCCCTTGTTCCTGCCCCCCCCGTTCCTGCTCCCCCCCTCCCCCCTCGTCCCTGCTCCCCCTCGATCCTCCTCCCCCCTCATTCCTGCTGCCCCTCCCCCTCCCCCTCCCCCTCCCCCTCCCCCCCTCGTTCCTGCTTCCCCCTCGTTCCTGTTTCCCCCTCGTCCCTGCATCCCCCCTCCCCCCTCGTTCCTGCTCCCCCCTCGTCCCTGCATCCCCCTCCCCCCTTGATCCTCCTCCCCCCTCGTTCCTGCCCCCCCCTCGTTCCTGCTTCCCCCTCGTTCCTGCTCCCCCCTCGTCCCTGCATCCCCCCTCCCCCCTCGATCCTCCTCCCCCCTCGTTCCATGAGAGAGAGATAGCGCGAGAGAGAGAGAGAGCGATAGCGGAGAGAGAGAGATAGCGGAGAGAGAGAGATAGCGGAGAGAGAGCGATAGCGGAGAGAGAGCGATAGCGGAGAGAGAGAGATAGCGGAGAGAGAGCGATAGCGGAGAGAGAGATAGCGGAGAGAGAGAGATAGCGGAGAGAGAGCATCCCCCCTCGTTCCTGCTCCCCCCTCGATTCTCCTCCCCCCTCGTCCTGCCCCCCTCGTTCCTGCCCCCCCTCGTTCCTGCTCCCCCCTCGTTCCTGCTCCCCCCTCGTTCCTGCCCCCCCCCTCGTTCCTGCTCCCCCCTCGTTCCTGCTCCCCCCTCGTTCCTGCCCCCCCCTCGTTCCTGCTCCCCCCCTCCCCCCTCCCCCCTCGTTCCTGCTCCCCCCTCGTTCCTGCTCCCCCCTCCCCCCTCCCCCCTCATCCCTGCTCCCCCCTCGTTCCTGCTCCCCCCTCCCCCCTCGTTCCTGCTCCCCCCTCGTCCCTGCTCCCCCTCCCCCCTCGTCCCTGCTCCCCCTCGTTCCTGCTCCCCCCTCCCCCCTCCCCCCTCGTTCCTGCCCCCCCTCGTTCCTGCTCCCCCCCCTCCCCCCTCCCCCCTCGTCCCTGCTCCCCCCTCGTTCCTGCTCCCCCCTCCCCCCTCCCCCCTCATCCCTGCTCCCCCCTCGTTCCTGCTCCCCCCTCCCCCCTCGTTCCTGCTCCCCCCTCGTCCCTGCTCCCCCTCCCCCCTCGTCCCTGCTCCCCTCGTTCCTGCTCCCCCCTCCCCCCTCCCCCCTCGTTCCTGCTCCCCCCTCGTTCCTGCTCCCCCTCCCCCCTCCCCCCTCGTTCCTGCTCCCCCCTCGTTCCTGCTCCCCCCTCCCCCCTCCCCCCTCATCCCTGCTCCCCCCTCGTTCCTGCTCCCCCCTCCCCCCTCGTTCCTGCTCCCCCCTCGTCCCTGCTCCCCCTCCCCCCTCGTTCTGCTGGGCCTGGTCCAAGTTGAAGTGAATTAATTCCGAAGCCCTCACAGAGTTCATCCATTTTATGGGCAGTTGACTGCGAAATGCGACATAGGTCACCAATGGAATGTTGGAACGAACCGTCGCACGGGAGCTGAGAGCTGCCATGACCTTCATGGCCACAGGGAGTGGGGGTCCTCCGCCTCCACGCGGTACCGAGTATGAAAGAATGTGGCACAGTCGCCCTGATGTGGCGGAGTCTCCTGAGGCACATGTTGTCCAACAGCTCCATGAAGGGCACTCGGGTCCTGAATAGCCTCCGTCTCCTTCTACGCCTTTGTGCCTCCTGCAAGGCTGACGTGGCCTCCGATCCTTCAGCCCACCCAGCGGACCCCTGGTCCCGGGTGTTCTCCAGTTGTCATTACTGGAATCTCTGTTCCTCCGTGAAAAGCAGAATTGTCAGCTCCACTGGCCACATACTGATATCATGCAGTGAGCTGCGAGGGACGAGAGAAAGAGAGAGAGAGAAAGTGAGAGAGAGAGAGAAAAAGAGAGAGATAGAGAGAGAGATCGAGAGAGAGAGAGAGATCGAGAGAGAAAGAGAGAGAAAGTGAGAGAGAGAGAGAAAAAGAGAGAGATAGAGAAAGAGAGATCGAGAGAGAGAGAGATCGAGAGAGAGAGAGAGAGAGAGAGAGAGAGAGTGAGTCGAGAGAGAGAGAGAGAGAAAAAGAGAGATAGAGAGAGAGAGAGAGATAGAGAGAGAGCGAGAGAGAGAGAAAAAGAGAGAGATAGAGAAAGAAAGAGAGAGAGAGCGATAGCGAGAGAGAGATAGCGGAGAGAGAGAGATAGCGGAGAGAGAGAGATAGCGGAGAGAGAGCGATAGCGGAGAGAGAGCGATAGCGGAGAGAGAGATAGCGGAGAGAGAAAGATAGCGGAGAGAGAAAGATAGCGGAGAGAGAGATAGCGGAGAGAGAGATAGCGGAGAGAGAGATAGCGCGAGATATAGTAGCGGAGAGAGAGATAGCGGAGAGAGAGATAGCGGAGAGAGAAAGATAGCGGAGAGAGAGATAGCGGAGAGAGAGATAGCGGAGAGAGAGCGATAGCGGAGAGAGAGCGATAGCGGAGAGAGAGCGATAGCGGAGAGAGAGCGATAGCGGAGAGAGAGATAGCGGAGAGAGAAAGATAGCAGAGAGAGAGAGATAGCGGAGAGAGAGATAGCGGAGAGAGAGCGATAGCGGAGAGAGAGCGATAGCGGAGAGAGAGCGATAGCGGAGAGAGAGATAGCGGAGAGGGAGATAGCGGAGAGGGAGATAGCGGAGAGAGAGAGATAGCGGAGAGAGAGATAGCGGAGAGGGAGATAGCGGAGAGAGCGATAGCGGAGAGAGAGCGATAGCGGAGAGAGAGATAGCGGAGAGAGAGCGATAGCGGAGAGAGAGCGATAGCGGAGAGAGAGATAGCGGAGAGGGAGATAGCGGAGAGAGAGATAGCGGAGAGGGAGATAGCGGAGAGGGAACGATAGCGGAGAGAGAGCGATAGCGGAGAGAGAGAGATAGCGCAAGAGAGAGAGATAGCGCGAGAGAGAGAGATAGCGAAGAGAGAGAGATAGCGGAGAGAGGGAGATGGCGGAGAGAGAGATAACGCGAGAGAGAGAGGTAGCGCGAGAGAGAGAGATAGAGCGCGAGAGAGAGAGATAGAGCGCGAGAGAGACAGAGCGCGAGAGAGAGAGCGAGAGAGTGGGAGGAAGAGAGCGCAAGAGAGCGATAGCGAGAGAGAGCGATAGCGAGAGAGAGCAATAGCGTGAGAGAGAGATAGCGCGAGAGAGAGATAGCACGAGAGAGAGATAGCACGGGAGAGAGAGATAGCGCGAGAGAGAGAGATAGCGCGAGAGAGAGAGATAGCGCGAGAGAGAGAGATAGCGAAGAGAGAGATAGCGGAGAGAGAGATGGCGGAGAGAGAGACAACGCGAGAGAGAGAGAGGTAGCGCGAGAGAGAGAGATAGAGCGCGAGAGAGACAGAGCGCGAGAGAGAGAGCGAGAGAGTGGGAGGAAGAGAGCGCAAGAGAGCGATAGCGAGAGAGTGCGATAGCGAGAGAGAGCAATAGCGAGAGAGAGAGATAGCGTGAGAGAGAGATAGCACGAGAGAGAGCGATAGCGCGAGAGAGAGAGATAGCGGAGAGAGAGCGATAGCGGAGAGAGAGATAGTGGAGAGAGATAGCGGAGCGAGAGAGATAGCGGAGAGAGAGATAGCGGAGAGAGAGATAGCGGTGAGAGAGCGATAGCGGAGAGAGAGAGATAGCGGAGAGAGAGCGATAGCGGAGAGAGAGAGATAGCGGAGAGAGAGATAGCGGAGAGAGAGATAGCGGAGAGAGAGAGATAGCGGAGAGAGAGATAGCGGAGAGAGAAAGATAGCGGAGAGAGAGATAGCGGAGAGAGAGCGATAGCGGAGAGAGAGCGATAGCGGAGAGAGAGATCGATAGCGGAGAGAGAAAGATAGCGGAGAGAGAGAGATAGCGGAGAGAGAGATAGCGGAGAGAGAGAGATAGCGGAGAGAGAGATAGCTGAGAGAGAGCGATAGCGGAGAGAGAGATAGCGGAGAGAGAGATAGCGAAGAGAGAGAGATAGCGGAGAGGGAGATAGCGGAGAGAGATAGCGGAGAGGGAGATAGCGGAGAGAGAGCGATAGCGGAGAGAGAGATAGCGGAGAGAGAGATAGCTGAGAGAGAGCGATAGCGGAGAGAGAGAGATAGCGGAAAGAGAGATAGCGAAGAGAGAGATAGCGGAGAGAGAGAGATGGCGGAGAGAGAGATAACGCGAGAGAGAGAGGTAGCGCGAGAGAGAGAGATAGCGGAAAGAGAGATAGCGAAGAGAGAGAGATAGCAGAGAGAGAGAGAGATAGCGGAAAGAGAGATAGCGAAGAGAGAGAGATAGCGGAGAGAGAGATAACGCAAGAGAGAGAGAGAGGTAGCGCGAGAGAGAGATAGAGCACGAGAGAGACAGAGCGCGAGAGAGAGAGCGAGAGAGTGGGAGGAAGAGAGCGCAAGAGAGCGATAGTGAGAGAGCGATAGCGAGAGAGAGCAATAGCGGAGAGAGAGATAGCGGAGAGAGAGAGATAGCGGAGAGAGAGCGATAGCAGAGAGAGAGATAGCGGAGAGAGAGATAGCTGAGAGAGAGCGATAGCGGAGAGAGAGATAGCGGAGAGAGAGATAGCGAAGAGAGAGAGATAGCGGAGAGGGAGATAGCGGAGAGGGAGATAGCGGAGAGAGAGCGATAGCGGAGAGAGAGCGATAGTGGAGAGAGAGAGATAGCGGAAAGAGAGATAGCGAAGAGAGAGAGATAGCGGAGAGAGAGAGATGGCAGAGAGAGAGATAACGCGAGAGAGAGAGGTAGCGCAAGAGAGAGAGATAGAGCGCGAGAGAGACAGAGCGCGAGAGAGAGAGCGAGAGAGTGGGAGGAAGAGAGCGCAAGAGAGCGATAGCGAGAGAGAGCGATAGCGAGAGAGAGCAATAGCGTGAGAGAGACATAGCGCGAGAGATAGCACGAGAGAGAGAGATAGCGCGAGAGAGAGAGATAGCGCGAGAGAGAGATAGCGCGAGAGAGAGAGATAGCACAAGAGAGAGTGATAGAGCACGAGAGAGAGCGATAGCGAGAGAGAGAGAGAGATAGCACAAGAGAGAGAGATAGCGCGAGAGATAGCACGAGAGAGAGAGATAGCGCGAGAGAGAGAGATAGCACGAGAGAGAGCGATAGCGAGAGAGAGAGAGATAGCGCGAGTGAGAGCGATAGCGAGAGAGAGTGATAGCGCGAGAGAGAGATAGCACGAGAGAGAGATAGCGCGAGAGAGAGAGATAGCACGAGAGAGAGTGATAGCGAGAGAGAGAGATAGCGCGAGAGAGAGATAGCACGAGAGAGAGATAGCGCGAGAGAGAGAGATAGCACGAGAGAGAGCGATAGCGAGAGAGAGAGAGATAGCGCGAGAGAGAGAGATAGCACGAGAGAGAGCGATAGAGCACGAGAGAGAGCGATAGCGAGAGAGAGAGATAGCGCGAGAGAGAGATAGCACGAGAGAGAGTGATAGCAAGAGAGAGAGAGATAGCGCGAGAGAGAGATAGCACGAGAGAGAGTGATAGCAAGAGAGAGAGAGATAGCACGAGAGAGAGAAATAGCGAGAGAGAGAGAGATAGCGCGAGAGAGCAATAGAGCACGAGAGAGAGAGAGAGAGATAGAGCGAGAGAGAGAGATAGCGAGAGAGAGATCATGAGAGAGAGAGATAGCGAGAGAGAGTGATAGCGAGAGAGAGATAGCGAGAGAGAGAGAGATAGCACGAGAGAGAGAGATAGCGCGAGAGAGAGATAGCACGAGAGAGAGAGATAGCAAGAGAGAGTGATAGCGAGAGAGAGAGAGATAGCGAGAGAGAGTGATAGCGAGAGAGAGAGAGATAACGCGAGGGAAAGAGCGCAAGGGAGAGAGCGCGAGGGAGAGAGGTAGAGCGAGAGAGAGAGATAGCGAGAGAGATTGATAGCGCGAGAGAGGGAGAGAGCGCGAGGGAGAGAGTGCGAGGGAGAGATAGCGCGTGAGAGAGAGATAGCGAGAGAGACAGAGAGAGATAGCGCGAGAGAGAGAGAGTGATAGCGCGAGAGAGATAGCGAGAGGGACAGAGAGATAGCGAGAGGGACAGAGAGATAGTGAGAGAGAGAGAGAGAGAGAGATAGCGAGAGGGACAGAGAGATAGTGAGAGACAGAAAGAGACAGATAGCGAGAGAGCACGAGAGGGAGATCGCGAGAGAGAGAGATAGCGAGAGAGCACGAGAGGGAGATAGCGAGAGAGAGATACACACAATCAGGCTGGTGTCACAGCCTCAACGTCAGTACCTCCTCTCACCCATCGGCTTCCTGGTCCTGGAAACATCCAGTGCAACACTTTACTCAGTGGCTACCACTCACACAGCTCAGGTATCCTTCCAGCTCCATAGCATGTATGATCCCGGTCAATGCCCTCACCTCGAGTCACCTCTGGCCTCCCAGCTGGTTGTCCCCACCCTTTTATCTTTACCTGGGGGTTCTGACAGAAGGTTTCTTTGGCCACCCACCCCTCATGGGCAGAGTCAATTTGGGGGTTAGTGAAACCTCTGTGGCAGGGATTGGGGTCCACATTCTGAACTCTCGTCAGCGCAAATCTTGTTGTTGGCCTCTCGCAATATTTGGCAACCATTACGGGATTTGCGGCCACAGTTAACGGTCCACTGAATCCCACCCAAGAGCCAATATGCACATCCAGATCCCACAGCTATAAATGTGATAAACACCAGGCTCTACATGTAAACTAAAACTTTTCAATTCCCTCGTCCCTTCTTTTTGTTTTAACAGAGAACAGGAAAATAACTTGGCAATGCTTTGGCCATTGTTTGTGTTGCGAGATGTGGCTGGCCCTCCTAACGAGAGAATTATTCTTTGAACTGAGAGAATCCGATTTTAATGTGGAAGTTCTGAAACCCCATAAACGTCCCTTCTGGTTAACCTTCTGTTTCCGAACACTCCCAACACCTGATCTGGAATGTAAAGGAATGACGAAGATCACAGCTGGGAAAGCAGGTTAGCACACTGGGTCTACAATTCAGACCAAATGTTTAGTCACAAACGTATTGAACCAATGAGCAGTAGATTAACACCATGTGCAATGCAATATCCAAGCCCTATCCAAAAGAGTGAAAGGACCATAAACTAAACTGCGTAAGGGAACAGCATGTTCACATTTTTCAAATAGTCAGATAAAAACACCTCATTAAAATCAAGAATACTCAAAGAATTCTGTCTGAACCTGGTAAACTTTGTCTGCTTCTAACTCCCAGAAGAGTGTGGCTGGCAAACCCACGAGGTGGATTAATGTGAGTGGAGATGATGAAAGGTAACAACAATGTAGAAGTTGGAGGTAAACATTGGCCGTGCACCATGTGCTTGAACCAAATCCAAGACACGCAACCAGTTCTTCTTCCAAGCCAACTAACTCAAACCAGCATGGTCATCGGAACTGAACCATCAAACCACTTGAAAGGGCTTGGCAGATGTGGTCTGGAACATCTCACTGTTTGGTCACTGAGGCTGCAGCTGTGCAGTTATAGACCGTGATGATGACTGTTCCTGGAACCACCAAACCATCTGCTTCTCATCAGCTCCTCCAACTGAGCTTGGCACGATGCCCACTGTGTAGTTGGCCTTGCAGGACTTACCCACGTGAATCTCCTTCTCTCCCCGCTCCACATGGACCAGCCATCACCAATCATACTTACAGTTTTTAAAAATGCAGTTGTCTGTATCCAAAGAAAGTACGTAAAGGAGACTTTTATCCCCATTCACTCACTGAATGAGTGATTACTGAGTCCATGCAGCAGGTTGGTTTTGTGATTGAAGGATGGTTCCTGGCAGCTTGACATCTACATCACAGAGCTGGTTTCAGAGCTGCAATAACTTGCATTCAGATAGCACCTGAACATGGGAAAATGTCTCCAAAACAGGAATGTATCAGACCACATCGGACTCCATGCCACCAAAGGAGATGATGGGACTAAAAACCTGGTCAAAATGGTAGGTTTTAATGAGCATTTTGAAGACACCAAGGGATTGAGGCTTAGGGAAGAGATACCAGAGTTTACAGGGCTCAGTCAGCTGAAGGCACAGCTGCCAATGGTGAAGAGGATAGTATCAAAGAGGAAGAGAGCAGATTTGGAGTCTGTGAGAGGGGTGCAGCGCTGAAGGAAGTCCCTCATTGAACATTAAATCTGAGGTAAAGTGGGCAAAGACCATGGTGGCATATTAAAGCATGCACGAGAACATTAACATTGAGGCACTGCTCCACCAGGAGGCCACACAACACGACGGGTTACAGGGGTGAGAACATTGTTGCAGATTAGGAGACACAGCAGAGTTCGGTATGAGCTCAAGATTAATAATGGCGTAAGGTGAGAGACTGCCAGGAGATCTCTCTGGAGGCAACATAGTGAAAGTTCCACAAACTCCAGTAACGCACACACACTCCATCTAATTTCTTTGTACGTCTCGTCATAGTTTCAAAATGAAAAGCTGCACTTTTGAGATGGAGATGAAAGAGGCATTTAATCTTTCAGAGGGTCGTAGATCTTTGGAATTCTATGCGCCAGAGCGCAATGGAGGCTACGGATCATTGAAGGGCAGCACGGTAGCACAGTGGTGAACACTGTTGCTCCTCAGCTCCAGGGTCCCAGGTTCGATTCCTGGCTTGGGTCACTGTCTGTGCGGAGTCTGCACGGTCTCCCCGTGTGTGCGTGGGTTTCCTCCGGGTGCTCCGGTTTCCTCCCACAAGTCCCGAAAGACGGGCTTGTTGGGTGAATTGGACATTCTGAATTCTCCCTCTGTGTACCCCAACAGACGCCGGAGTGTGGCGACTAGGGGATTTTCACAATAACTTCATGTTAATGTAAGCTTACTTGTGACAATAAAGATTATTATTATTATATATTTAAGGCCAAGTTAAACAGGTTTTTGATTTACGAGGAGTCAAAGATTATGGGGGTCGGCCAGTGTGCGTCAGCTGAAACTCCATTTGGAGTTAATAAAAAGACCAGGAACTCATTGAAAAAAATCATATTCACCCAGTATGATACAATAGTCACTTAATTATTATTGCTTCGCACTGGAAGACAACACCATATACAAGGATTAGTATTCTAATGTGCTTTCTGCTTCAATTTAACAGTTGCAACCCTTCAGCTCTGAATCACTGGGGTGGGAAGGGAAATAATCAGAAACCCCATTATTCAGTTTCGGGATCAGCACCAGCAAAGGCCTGGGAGCAGGTGCCCACCCTGGGAGCAGGTGCCCACCCTGGGAGCAGGTGCCCACCCTGGGAGCAGGTGTCCACCCTGGGAGCAGGTGTCCACCCTGGGAGCAGGTGTCCACCCTGGGAGCAGGTGCCCACCC
Organism: Scyliorhinus canicula; assembly: GCF_902713615.1. NCBI lineage: Eukaryota > Metazoa > Chordata > Chondrichthyes > Carcharhiniformes > Scyliorhinidae > Scyliorhinus > Scyliorhinus canicula. The sequence continues at coordinate 6,510,376 of NC_052157.1, read as the reverse complement.
TAGGAGCAGGTGTCCACCCTGGGAGCAGGTGTCCACCCTGGGAGCAGGTGCCCACCCTGGGAGCAGGTGTCCACCCTGGGAGCCTGTGTCTTATTTGGATAAAGATGCCCACCTCAGCAAACGATGACCTTCCTTGGCAGGGTGCTCACCTTAGAGATTAGTGGCCATCTATAGTCACGCGTGTCGTAGTGTATAATAGTCATTCTTGGTGCATGGTTTTGTCTTTCTATCAAGTTAATAAATATACGTTATGAATTGTTCACACTGACTGGATTGTTCCTCACTGAGCTGAACATCGTTCCTTACAATATACCAGAAAACACACACACACACCACTACAAACTGCTGTTTACACGTTACCTTTCTGGGTTTTGGGATACCCTCACGTTTAACTTCAGCGTGGTTCGTAACAATATGAACAACTGAACTAGGTACAGGAGTGGGCCATTCGGCCCCTCGAGTCTGCTCAGCCATTCGACGAGATCATGGTTGATCTGATTGTAGCCTCAGTTCCATGTTCCACCCACCCCCGATAGCCTGTGACTCCCTTGACTCCCTAATTTATCTACCTCTGTCTTTAAAATGTTCTTTTTTCTTTCAATATTTTAATTCAAGACATTTTACATATATACATGAAAATATCAGAAGGCCAAATATCCACATGAACAGAAACCATCAGCCCCTAACCTCCCCCAATACCAACACCCCCCAAACCCCGTCTTACTAATTTTACCCCCTCATACCCCCTTCCCCAGCACCCCCCCCCCCCCTCCCCCAACCCACTACCCCACTAACCCTTCTATCCGTTTGAAGAAATCATTGAACGGTTTCCATCTCCAGGTGAACACCTCCGCCGACCTCTGCAAAGCAAACCTGTGTAGCCACCTGGGTTGGCCACTTCCTGATTCCAAAATGGAAGCCCGCTAAGAATGCAGGGAAATTCAGCCAAGGACAGGAAGTATTAAGACTTGCAGAACCCAGACAGAACCGAAACCAAAAGCCATCTACATATTAATGAGCAATCCCCGGGAACAATTAGATACATTGAAGTAATCAAGACCAAACCAGACTCCCCGGCGCCAGCAGGAGTCAAGACAAAGGAAGGTCAACGGACACATAGGAACCGCCCAGCGATCAGGGAACAGCTCCAGTATTGGAGAAATCAATTCAAATGATCAGAACTTAGTCCAATCAATTGGAACCAGGTACAGGGACCGCCCACAAGGGCACGAAACCCCTGGGGACTAAAAAATAGAGTCCCCAAGTTCAATTCGTCCTTCTTGGCAGGGTCTCCCAGCAGCTCGAAACAACTCTTGACCGTGACTCTCAACAAGGAGAGACCTGCCTAGCAGCTGCACCAACCAAGTAAGTCTCCAGTCAACGCACGCTACGAGATAGGCGCTCCTAGCTACTAATCCATACCAGCTGGAAGCCTGCAGACTCAGAATCGAACGAAAGGCCATTTGTTCCCCTAACCTGATGGGCCAGTTCCAAAGCTAAGTATAGGCCTTTTAGTGTTAGAGATAGTCTAGTAAGTAGAGTTTCATGCATGAGTAGCGATTGACTGTGTATATAATAAATGTGTTTTGATTTGAAACTTACTAACTGGTGTATTGAGTTATTGATCAGCACTGGAGCTTGAACCTTGTGGTGGTATCATAAAGATACCTGGCGACTCTAGAGCAAGGTGATTAAACAGAGCAATTAAGTGTAAAGCACACTAAGAAACACCTGACCTTCTCCAACCGCAGGAATCCTCCAGGTCACTCTTTCATACCCCCACCTTCGGCGGCTCCGTGTCTCGGCAGCCCAACAGGATCCTCTGCAAAGCAAACCTGACCTTCTCCAACTGCAGGAATCCTGCCAGGTCACTCATTCATACCCCCACCTTCGGCGGCTCCGTGTCTCGGCAGCCCAACAGGATCCTCTGCAAAGCAAACCTGACCTTCTCCAACTGCAGGAATCCTGCCAGGTCACTCATTCATACCCCTACCTTCGGCGGCTCCGTGTCCCGGCAGCCCAACAGGACCCGTCTCTGGGCTCTCAGGGAGATAAAGGCCAATACGTCTCTGTCCCCACCTGGGATCCCGCTTCTTGTGACACTTGTCATGTGAGAGTACCTTTACAAAATGGGTGTTTAAGAAATGTACCTTTAAGAAATGGGTGTTTATCAGTGATGTCAGAGAGTGGGTGGAGCTGGGCTGTCTGCCAGCTTTTTACTTTAGTTTTTGGCTGTTTGCTGCAGGGTGTGTTTTAGTTTCGTTTTCAGTGTTGGAGCTGAAGCCAGACACAGCAGGTGTACTGTGAATCTCTCTGCCATGAAAAGACTATCTCTTGATCATTTGGTGAATTCAGAATTATAAATGTTCTCAGTAGTGAATGTAAACCGAATGTGCTTCTGTTGAAAGGTGTTTCTTCTGTCTTCTGGATGTTGTTTGGAAAGTTATTAAGGATTACTTAGTGTTGTACTCTTTGGGGATTGTATTTGAATTAATGGTTGCTAAGATGTTCACTGTATGTTTCATAAACACTGTTTTGCTTTAAAAAATATGTTTCCATTTCTGCTGTACCACACCTGTAGAGTGGGCCGTGTGCTCCCCATACCACAATCTAGTAAACGTGGGTCAGGTGAAATCCATGATACACTTTGGGGTTCTCTGAACCCTGGCCCATAACACACTCCAAATATCACCACCTCTGGGCTCAGGGTCACCCAAACACCCAGAATGTCGGACAGCATATCCAAGAACTCCTACTCGAGCCCCAACAACCCACGGACATGCCCAGAACATGTAGATGTGATTTTCAGGACCCCCCCCCCCTTGTACACTGCCCACATCTATCCTCCACCCCCCGCAAAGAACCAACTCATCCTCACAACCATCATGTGGACCATCGGCTCCACCTTAAACTGGATGAGGCTGAACCTCGCACACAATGAAGATGAGAACACCCTGCACAAGGCCGCTACCCACGTCCCGGTCCCCACCTCCCCACCCAACTCCTCCTCCCATTTACACTTGATCTTCTCCCTCCCCTCCCCAATATCATCCTCCAACAACAACTTGAAAATGAAAAATGAAAATCGCTTATTGTCACGAGTAGGCTTCAATGAAGTTACTGTGAAAAGCCCCTAGTCGCCACATTCCGGTGCCTATCCGGGGAGGCTGGTACGGGAATTGAACTGTGCTGCTGGCCTGCTTGGTCTGCTTTAAAAGCCAACGATTTAGCCCAGTGAGCTAAACCAGCCCCTTGTCCTACATTCCCGGAGGCGTCAGCCCCAGGCAAGACGGCACCCCCCTCGTCACAAAATCCCAAACCTGCAGGTCTCTGAAGTCATTCATTTTGGGCATGTTTCCATCAACTTTTAATAATCAAGTAGGCTTACATTAACTGCAATGAAGTTACTGTGAAAATCCGCTAGTCGCCACATTCCGGCGCCTGTTCGGGTACACTGAGGGAGAATTCAGAATGTCCAATTCACCCAACAATCACGTCTTTCGGGACTTGTGGGAGGAAACCGGAGCACCTGGAAGAAACCCACGCAGACACGGGGAGGACGCGCAGACTCCACACAGACAGTGACCCAGCCGGGAATCGAACCTGGGACCCTGGCGCTGTGAAGCAACAGTGCTAACCACTGTGCCACGGCCTGGAGTTGTGCACTAACAAAGGGAACTATTTTTAAAACATTGTTTTGATGTTTAATGTTTTTCCAATCTCAGAAAACCCTGACTTCAATCTCACTATCATCGACACTGGATCAGGAAATGTTACAATCCTATTAGGCTTGAAAAGAAGCAAGCACGTCAAAAATTATTATTTTATTTTAATAAATTTAGAGTACCCAATTATTTTTTTCTCCAATTAAGGGCCAATTTAGCATGGCCAATCCACCTAACCTGTACATCTTTGGGTTGTGGGGGTGAAACCCACACAGACACGGGAAGAATGTGCAAACTCCACAAGGACTAGGGCAGGGATTTGAACCTGGGTCCTCAGTGCCGCAGCCCCAGTGCTAACCACTGCACCACATGCCACCCCAAAGATTATTATTACACGCAGTGCCTGCCAATCAATGGAGAGGCAGCAGGTATAGATTTTTTAGAAGCTTTTTTCAAGAAAGAAAAAGCAGCCTGATCTGTCAGCCCAATTCACAGGACTGTTACTGCATTGAAGGCCATTCAGCCTCCCATCCCTGTACTGGCTCTCCAAAGGAGCAACTCTCCCAGTGCCATTCCTGCTTTCCCCTATGTGATGAATGGTATCAGTAGCTGCTGTAACTGTACCTTACCTTTAATACATTAGCCCTTTAAGACCGGGCTTGGAACCCTGGGGGACTCCGCTTCTGGCTCCGCCCCCAGGAAACGGTATATAAGATGAGCATGTGGTGAGCACACTTCCCGGCTGCTGTTCAGTTCTCTGATGATTAAAGCCTTTGAATTACCAATCTTCTCTCCTGTGTCGTAATTGAGAGTATCTCAATTTAATCATCAGACGCATCAAGATGGACAGCGCTCTAAAGCCGGAGAAACTCAACCTGGACGCTCGGTCGCCGGAGGCCCCAGATATTTTTAAATATTGGCTCCGGTGCTTTGAGGACTATCTTGACTCCTCAGCGACTGATGTCGACGGCGCTCGCCAGCTGAGATTACTACATGCCCGGGTGGGCCACCGACTCTCCTCCGTGATCGAGAACGCTGCGACATACGGAACTGCGATCGAGATACTGAAGAAACGCTTCGTAAAGCCGATTAACGAGGTACACGCCAGATATTTGCTCTCAACCTGCAGCCAGCGTTCCAGGGAAACTCTGGACGAGTACGTGGAGAGACTCACTGCGCTCGCGAGGAACTGCAACCATAAAGCAGTGACGGCAGAAGCCCACATGAACTTGTATATTCATGATGCCTTTGTGTCCGGTATCAGGTCCTTGTACATCCGGCAGCGGCTCCTAGAAGATGGGGCAAAGGATCTCCAAGGCACGGTAACGCTCGCCTCTTCTCTAGAAACGGCCCACCGTAACCTCCGTACGTACTGCGCGGACCTCGCAAACCCCTCTCGATCCCATCCAGACTCGGCCACGCTACAGGCCTGCGCCGCGCGCCGATCCGCTCACTCCGGGGGTTCCCCATGCTATTTCTGTGGGCAAGGCCAGCACCCACATCAACGTTGCCCGGCCCGCTCCGCGATCTGCAACGACCGCGGGAAGAAAGGGCACTTTGCTAAAGTCTGCCTGGCTGGGCCCAAAGGCCAGAAACAAAATCCTCACCCGGCCCTGAAATCAAGCTCCCGGCTTCACAGGCCCCGCAATGCGGCCGCACGGCGGCCGGACACACCCACTTCCGCCACGTCATCGACCTCGTGCGAGTCATGGGAGCGGCCATCTTGGCGGCGGCCATTCTGTGACTCCAGGCGGCCATTTTGTGAGTCGGACTTAACCGAGGACTCTGACTACCCACAATTAGGAGCGATCACGCTCGATCAATCGCGGCCAAAGCACCTGCGGAACTCAGTGATGCGGGTACAAATCAACGGCCACAACACTCCCTGCCTATTCGACTCTGGGAGCACGGAGAGCTTTATCCATCCAGACACGGTAAGGCGCTGCTCTCTGCGCACCCACCCCGCCTTCCAAACTATCGCTCTCGCCACTGGGTCCCATTCGGTTCAAATGACAGGGTATTGTGTCGCTGACCTCGCAATTCAAGTTGCTGAATACACCCGATTTAAACTCTACATCCTCCCTCACCTCTGCGCCCCCCCCCCCGCTGCTCGGTCTGGACTTTCAGTGCAGCCACCGGAGCCTGACACTGAAGTTCGGCGGACCCCTGCCCCCACTCACAGTATGCAGCCTGGCGACACTCAAAGTTGCGCCACCCCCCCCCTCTTTGCAAACCTCACTCCCGACTGTAAGCCCGTCGCCAGGAGTCGCCGGTACAGTGCCCAAGACAGGACTTTTATCAAGTCAGAGGTTCAGCGGCTACTAAAAGAGGGGGTCATAGAGGCCAGCAACAGCCCTTGGAGGGCTCAAGCATTGCTAGTCCGCTCCGGGGAAATGCAACGAATGGTAGTCGGTTATAGCCAGACCATAAACCGCTTTATGCAACTCGATGCGTACCCACTTCCCTGCATAGCAGAAATGGTGACTCAAATCGCCCAGTATCGGGTATTCTCCACGGTTGACCTCAAATCGGCCTATCATCAACTCCCTATCCGCCCAGAGGACCGCCCCTACACGGCCTTCGAAGCAGCCAGTCGGCTGTTTCACTTCCTCAGGGTCCCTTTTGGTGTCACAAACGGAGTCTCCGTTTTCCAGAGGGCGATGGATCAAATGGTGGACCAGTACGGCTTGCGGGCTACCTTCCCGTACTTGGACAACGTCACCATCTGCGGCCATGACCAGCAGGACCACGACGCAAACCTGAGGAAGTTCCTCCAGACTGCCCGGGCCCTCAACCTCACCTACAACTAAGAGAAATGCGTGTTCCACACAACCCGGCTCGCCATCCTCGGCTACGTCGTGGAGAACGGGGTCCTAGGCCCGGACCCCGACCGCATGCGTCCCCTTAAGGAACTCCCCCTCCCCCGTAGCCTCAATGCTCTCAAACGGTGCTTGGGGCTTTTCTCCTATTACGCCCAGTGGGTCCCCAGATATGGGGACAAAGCCCGGCCACTCATTAAGACCACGGTTTTTCCCCTGACGGATGAGGCCCAGTCGGCTTTCAGCCGTATCAAGGCCGACATCATCAAGGCCGCCATGCACGCGGTGGACGAAGCCATCCCCTTTCAAGTAGAAAGCGACGCATCAGACGTCGCCCTGGCTGCTACTCTCAACCAAGCGGGCAGACCAGTAGCGTTCTTCTCCCGAACCCTCAACGCCTCGGAAATTCGACACTCTGCAGTCGAGAAGGAGGCACAAGCCATAGTGGAGGCCGTGCGGCACTGGAGGCACTACCCAGCCGGTAGGAGGTTCACCCTCATCACCGACCAACGGTCGGTCGCCTTTATGTTCGATAACGCACAGCGGGGCAAAATAAAGAGCGACAAGATTCTGAGGTGGAGAATAGAGCTCTCCACCTATACGTACGATATTAAATATTGCCCGGGGAAGCTCAACGAGTCCCCAGATGCCCTGTCTCGCAGCACGTGCGCCAACGCGCAAAAAGACCGCCTGAGAGCCATCCACGATGACCTCTGCCACCCGGGGGTCACCCGGCTTGCCCACTTCATCAAGTCCCGCAACCTACCCTACTCCACAGGGAAGGTCAAGGCCATGACTAAGGCATGCCAGATCTGTGCAGAATGCAAACCGCAATTCTATCGACCAGACAAGGCCCGCCTGATAAAAGCCTCTGGGCCCTTTGAGCGACTAAGCGTGGACTTCAAAGGGCCTCTCCCGTCCACCAACCGCAACATCTATTTCCTCACCGTCATCGATGAATTCTCCTGCTTCCCTTTTGCTGTCCCCTGCCCCGATATGACCTCGGCCTCCGTGATCAAGGCACTGCACAGGATCTTCACACTGTTTGGTTTCCCCGCTTATATCCCCAGCGACCGGGGTACATCGTTCATGAGCGATGAGCTGCGTCGGTACCTGCTCAGCAAGGGCATCGCCTCGAGCAGAACGACGAGCTATAACCCGCGGGGAAACGGGCAAGTGGAGAGGGAGAATGCGACAGTTTGGAAGGCTGTCCTCCTAGCCCTACGGTCAAGGGGTCTCCCTATCGCCCGCTGGCAGGAGGTCCTACCCGATGCCCTGCACTCCATTAGGTCGCTCCTCTGTACGGCCACGAACGAGACCCCTCACAAACGTTTGTTTGTCTTCCCCAGGAAGTCCACCTCTAGGGTCTTGCTTCCACGTTGGCTGACGACTCCGGGTCCAGTCCTACTCCGGAGGCACGTGAGGAGCCATAAATCAGATCCAATAGTCGAGAGGGTCCAACTGCTACACGCGAACCCTCAATACGCCTACGCCGAGCACCCCGCCAGCAGGCAGGATACCGTCTCCCTGCGAGATCTGGTACCCGCTGGCTCGCCCACCGACCCCGCCGGTTTCCCCACCGACCCCCCCCCCCCTACCAACGCTCCCCTCCCCGCACCGACTGCCGACCCCGACAGCGCCCCCCCATAGAGCCCCCTGCCCCCAGCCGCGCCGATCACCCTAGTCACCCCGGATACCCCCCCCCCCCGCTCCAAGGCGGGCAAAGGCTCAGTCAACCGTGCTCCCGGATATACCACCATCGAAACCGACCGTATCCACGGCACCACCACCGGAGCGGAGAAGGTCAGCACGGACGGTCAGACCACCCACAAGACTGAACTTGTAACTCCACTTCACCCCCGACGAACTATGTGTTTTTTTTCAACAGGGGGTGAATGTGATGAATGGTATCAGTAACTGCTGTAACTGTACCTTACCTTTAATACATTGGCCCTTTACGACCGGCTTGGAACCATGGCCAGGAAACGGTATATAAGATGAGGCTCACTCGGCAGCATGTGGTGAGCACACTTCTCGGCTGCTGTTCAGTTCTCTGATGATTAAAGCCTTTGAATTACCAATCTTCTCTTCTGTGTCATAATTGAGGGTATCTCACCCTATCCCCACAAACTCTTCCTTTTCGGATAACAGTCTAATTCCTTTTGAATGCTTCAATTGAACCTGCCTCCACCACCCTCAGGCAGCGCATTTCACATCCTGACTACTCGCTGCCTAAAATGGTTCCTGCTCATATCACTTCTGCTTCATTCACCAATTACTATCATTCTTGCTCCTTTCTCGAGTGGGCGGGTTCCCTCTTATCCACTCTGTCCAGGCCCCTCATCGCTATCAAATCTCCTCTCAACCTACTTCTCTCCAAGGAAAACAGACCTAAATCATAGAACATACAGTGCAGAAGGAGGCCATTCGGCCCATCGAGTCTGCACCAACCCATTTAAGCCCTCACTTCCACCCTATCCCTGTAACACAATAACCCCTTCTATTCTTTTTGGTCACTAAGGGCAATTTATCAAGGCCAATCCACCTAACCTGCACATCTTTGGACTGTGGGAGGAAACCGGAGCACCCGGAGGAAACCCACGCACACATGGGGAGAACGTGCAGACTCTGCACCAGCATGGTGCTGGGAATGTGGAGGAAAATTGGATCTCCCCCCCTACCTACCCTACCCCCCCCCCCCCCCCCCCCCCCCCGGTTAAACCATTGGTAAACACCTTGGGAATTGTTAATACATCCAAGACAAGGTACAACTATACCTTGATTGATGATTGCTGTATCTCGACTCCAGTCCTATGCACCCTGGCTCGACTCCCACTCTAGCCTCGGTAAATTTGAGGTCAGCATTGGCTGCGGGGTCGAGCAATGTCTTGACTTTAAAATTCTCATCCACGTTATCAAATTCCTCCAAGGCGTCGTCTCCTCCCTACCTTTGTAACCTCCTCCAGGCGCACACCCTTCGAGATATCCGCGTCTATGTAAACCCCACCCCCCATGGCTCTTGTGTATTCCCGAGTTTAGTTGTTACATTCTTGGGTCGCATCATCAGCTGCCTTGGCCCCAAGCTCTGGAACTCCCTCCCGGTTACTCTACCTCATGTTGCACCTTTAAGACACCTTTACAACCCACCTTCTGTTCATCTAACCTAATATCTCCTTTCTGAGGCTCTGGGTCATAGTTGGTTTTGCAACACTCCTGGGGAGCACCTCGGGGCCACTTCATTGTGTTAAAGGTGCTACATAAATACAGATTGTTGTTGTAATCATTAAAAAGTATCATCCTGACAGATTAAGCTGGGATCAGTTTTACAAATTGCTTCATTCATTTCTGGGCCCACTGACAGCCAAAGGGACCCCACCTGCGACTTCCCAATTACATCACAAATTCTCTACATAGTCGCACGAAATATGAACAGTTTGTGAGGAAATCTTGTTGGTGAATAAAAATTCTTTGAGCCAATTCCAGCAGCAGAGGGCGCCATTGCTGCATCGGTTTTATTGAAGTGACGGACTCCCTCCTGAGACGCGAGGACGAGTATTGCATTTTCTGAACGTATTTCATAAAACCAGGACATCCCGAACTGTTGCGCCACCAATGAAATATCGTTTTCAGTACTGGTGGGAGACAACGCAGCCAAACGGGGCACAGCAAACGCTAATCAAATGGATGGTTGAATCTGGATTATTGGCCAGGTCACCAGGACTAACTTCCCTGCTCTCTGCGTCACTTTGAAACAGTGTCACGGGATCATTTTCTATCCAACCAGAGGACAGGTGAGCTTGGCCTCACGCCTTCTTCCGGTGCCTGGCACATCCTTAGGCCTGCAGGAGACAGTCAGCCTGGGCTTAGTGCTCAATTCTCGTGGGAGCTGGAACTTGAATCCACTTCTAACTCTAAATGCCACTGACCCGTGGCTGAAACCCTACAAACATTAAAAAGGTTGGCAAAAGACAACAGTGTAAAATTGGCTTTTTTAATATTTAAATATATCAAGGAACAGGATATACAAACTTACAGGATACTGCGAGGCCTGGATAGAGTGGATGTGGAGAGGATGTTTCCACTTGTAGGAAAAACTAGAAGCAGAGGACACCACCTCAGACTAAAGGGACGATCCTTTAAAACAGAGATGAGGAGGAATTTCTTCAGCCAGAGGGTGGTGAATCTGTGGAACTCTTTGCCGCAGAAGGCTGTGGAGGCCAATTCACTGAGTGTCTTTAAGACAGAGATAGATAGGTTCTTGATTAATAAGGGGATCAGGGGTTATGGGGAGAAGGCAGGAGAATGGGGATGAGAAAAATATCAGCCATGATTGAATGGCGGAGCAGACTCGATGGGCCGAGTGGCCTAATTCTGCTCCTATGTCTTATAACAGTCATGAACTGGTTTTCAAACACTTTGCTCCATTAGTCTTTCACGTACTCATTACATCGCTGCTTGTGGGATCTCACTCTGTGCAGACAGATGCGTGGAGCCAAGACATTTATGAAATGCAAATATTTTCATATTATAAATATAAAACATGGTTACTTCCTAAAATTTAACAAGTATGAAGCTATGTCTGCCTGTAACCCTGAACAAATGGAACTTTCTGGCAATATCTGAGAAACTGACACCTCGTTATCTTGGACGAGATGTTAATGTGGCTGCAGAGATCACATTCTACTGGAATTGTACAAAGGCCATCTCAAGCCAACCCTAGCCAATGGAGATGACCAGTCTGTGATGATAAAAGGTCCCGAAGCCGCCTCTGAAATTCTTAATGGCTGGAACATCAATAATCTCAAGAATCCAGATAAAAGAACAAACATCCTTTGTCAAAGCCAAAGTGGGCAGATGAGAATCATGTGACATGATCCCTGAACTGGAGTAACCTGCAACACCGTCTTGGTTTACTGCCAATCAGTCTGTCATTTTCAATCTAGAAAGGAGTTGCTCAGAAAAAGGTGTCTGTCCAGGTGATTACCTGGTCCCCATCTACACTGTTTCTACTGGAACTTCTGTACCAGTGCACAGAGGACTAATTCTATCTGCCTATCCTGTCATGGAAATCACCTTTACGAAAAAAGTGAATTATCCAGCATCAGACTTCAACCTGCTGATCTTGGTGAAAAAACAAACCATTGGACTTTGATTCTGGACTGACATAAACAATAATTCTTTATTCTGCAGTCTTTACCCTGTGAATATTTCTTTCTCTATCCCCCTTTTTTTATTTTACCACTGAAAAAGGAGGCAACATTGGACCCATCCTTTATTGTATGTGTTTGAGTGTATAAACTGCACCTCTGAGTTTACCCAATCTAGAGTTTCCTGTGGAATTATTAATAAAAAGTGGATCACACCAAATCTGAGGGGTCGGGATTTACGCCGCCACTTATGCAAGGGGGAAATCAAAATCAAAACACTTTTCTGTTTAGAGAAGGGTGTAAATGCGTTGGAGGCGCTTCACAGGAGGTTTACTAGGTTAGTACATGGAATGAGCAGGTTGTGTTGTGAGGAAAGGTTGGGCTTGTTTCCACTGGTGTTTATAAGAGGGAGGGGTGACTTGATTGAAGTCTATACGATCCTGAACAGTATTGAAAAGGTGGACATAGAACATAGAACATTACAGCACAGAACAGGCCCTTCGGCCCTCGATGTTGTGCCGAGCAATGATCACCCTACTCAAACTCACGTATCCACCCTATACCCGTAACCCAACAAACACCCCCCCCCCCCCCCCCCTTAACCTTACTTTTTAGGACACTACGGGCAATTTATCATGGCCAAACCACCTAACCCGCACATCTTTGGACTGTGGGAGGAAACCGGAGCACCCGGAGGAAACCCACGCACACACGGGGAGGACGTGCAGACTCCACACAGACAGTGACCCAGCCGGGAATCGAACCTGGGACCCTGGAGCTGTGAAGCATTTATGCTAACCACCATGCTACCGTGCTGCCCAATAGGAAAGGACATGGAAAGGATGTTTCCTATCAAAGGCCATGATTGCGGGTGAGTCTGGGACTAGGGGGGGCGCAGTTTTAAAACTGGCGGTCATCGTTTTAGGACAGGGATGAGAAATTGTTTCTCCGAGGACAGTTCCGTTCCTATTTCACATGTTCATATTTTGCTGAAGTGACAGCGTGGACTCGAGAGGCCGAATGGATTGGCTGTACTGGTCCCATCGAGTAATGTGAGATATGCCATTGAAGGAGAATAGAGATTCTCAGGTCAGGATATATTTTTAAAATCTTTATCTCTTTACTCTGCAGTGATTGTTACTGAGCAGTGCGACTGTTGTTCGGTGTTGGTGAAAAGTCCTATGTAAATAAAGGCTCTCTTTTTATGCTCTTAAACCAAAAATCAATAAATAAAACTCTTTCTGTAGCACACATTTGATTTGCACAAACTAATGCTTCTTTTTAAAATGGAGAACAATCTCCTTGCTTTTAATTGTGTTGCAACCTTTCAGAATAAAGGGGCAGAAAATGACATTAGTAATTCCGTACGGTTTCAATGCAAGAGAAATAGTTAAGAGTTGTGCATGGGCTCAGGTAGCAGATGTCGCCCAGCTTTTCCAAATTGTGGTTTGCTCTTCAGAACTTGGCTTTCAACCTTCTGCCTCCTTTTCCCTCATGACACCATTATTATTATTTCAAGGACACTGCTGACACTTTCCACTAGATTTGTTTGCAAGTCAGTGATAAATCACATCCAAAACTGACCCCAGTTCCATGAATAGCTGATAGACTTTAAGCAAATGTTGGTGAGGAAAAAAGTTATAATTTCAGGGGGAGGACTTAAAGATGTGCAGCACACTTCCTAAATGTACAGCCAATAAATGCTGTTGAAGTGTAGACACTGCTGTACAAAAGGAAAATGAAGCAAGCTCTGTAAATTTCCAAATCAGGATGATGTGGAGACGCCGGTGTTGGACTGGGGTGGGCACAGTAAAAGGTTTTACAGCAACCAGGTTAAAGTCCAACAGGTTTAATTGGAATCACTAGTTTTCGGAGTGCAGCTCCTTCATGAGGTGAGAGAAGAGGTGGGTTCCACAGACACAGCATATAAAGACAAAGTCAGTGATGCAAGACGATACTTTGAATGCGAGTCTTTGCAGGTAATTAAGTCTTTACAGGTCCAGACGGTGTGACTGGAGAGAGGGATAACCACAGGTTAAAGAGGTGTGAATTGTCTCAAGCCAGGACAGTTAGTAGGATTTCGTCAGGATGGTGTGTGACTTGGAGGGGCTCCTCCAGGTGGCGATGTTCCCCTGCGTATGTTCGCTTCGTCGTCAGAGGTTGCCAGTTTGGAAGATGCTGTCACAGGAGACTTGGTGAGTTGCTGCAGTGCCTCATGTATATGCTATTTATAAAGGGTGTACACTGCTGCAACTGTGTACTGGTGCTGGAGAGAGTGACTGTTCAAGGTGGTGGATGGGGGGGCCAACCCAACAGGCTGCTTTGTCCTGGACGGCGTTGAGCTTCTTGTTGGAGCTGCATGCCAATAAGTGTAGAGTATTCCATCACACAGTGCTATGTTTCCAATGAAAGTTTCTGAACCAGTCAGTTACTTGAATGAGATTTCCAAGTCAAGATGGTGGACGGCTTGCATCTAACAGTGTATGCCACCTAAAAGGTGCACTGAAGGCTCTTAGCAAGGTTCCTTAGACAGCCACAACCACTAACATTTTAGAAAGACAAGGGCAGCAGATACCTAGGACCATCACTTCCTGTGGTTGTGGCTGTCTAAGGAACCTTGCTAAGAGCCTTCAGTGCATCTTTTAGGTGGCATACACTGTTACTACCGTGCATCGGCGGTGGAGGGAGTTTAGTCTTTTCAATTGAGTCAGCTGTAAGTTAATAACTGACTCTGGGGTCTCAACCTCAAAAGGAATTTTTCACCCACCGCTTCTCTTTCAAAATCCAGAACTTTTCTCATTTGCCAGTTCTTCCCTGCAGATAGCACACATGGGCTTTGCATCTTTATTTGCATTGGCACAACTGATAAAACCATATCCCAACAAATCATCTGGTTTAGCACAGTGGGCTAAACAGCTGGCTTGTAATGCAGAACAAGGCCAGCATCGCAGTTCAATTCCCGTACTGGTCTCCCCGAATAGGCGCCGGAGTGTGGCGACTAGGGGCTTTTCACAGTAACTTCACTGAAGTCTACTTGTGACAATAAGTGATTATTATTATAATATACTGGTGTGTTCCTGAGTTAAGTTTCTACTTTGTAGGCTGCTAACCAGAGGCCCTGGAACTCCGTACAGAGCTAACACAAGCGCTGCTCTGTCCTGCCCTGAACTCTCCTGAGCAGCTCTCTCCAGTAAATTCAGTGAGGAGATCCTGGCCAGTAGGTACTCTGCTACTTGCGTCTCTGGCAGTCTCTTCCGTGTAACAAAACAATTCATTTTTACAGTTTTCTTGCCTTGATTCCTAGCAGCTAGAAAATGGAAGAAGCTCGCCTCCATGGTTTGGTGCCAAAAGCACATATTGTAAAGGGCACATGACCTGCTCACTGCTGCCTCTTATGGCCGGAAGACTGCGCACAGCGTCATATTCTCATTTAAAAGGCAGCAGCGGAAACCATTCTCCAAAACGTTGGTAGCGGCTGGTGGGCACTTCTCCCACGATCAGGACCACCGTGGGAATGCCACGACCGATATCTCCGCGACCCTCCCAACGCCCACCCGCGGGTCACAATCCGCACATTGAAAAACCCTGCTTCACATCACCCAAGAGGGCCGACTAGGCCCCAGTTCAACATCTTGCATCCCAACATTGGAGTGATCCCTCCGTTTATACTAGAGCAACAAATTAGATATTTATGGCCCGGTTTCTAGATGGGGGATTTGAATCCAGGCTCTTCCAACTCAGAGGTGAGTGCATTACCTACTGAGCCACCAATATCCGGCTTTGGGTAGACATTGCATTTCATAAAGCTCTTTGATTTTACACGCATTGAGATCCCATATTCCAAAGAATCAGTGTTGCATCTGGACAAAGTGAGCAGGGCAAGGTCAACAGCTATTGGCACCTATTGGCAGAGCTGATCAGTGATATTTGGCATCAACATCCCAAATAATATCCCAAACCATGCAGTAAAAAAAAAACGGCAGGTGGAATATTCAATGTTTTTTATTTTCGTGGTCTGGGGGGTATCACTAGCTAAGCAAGCATTTATTGCCCTCGATAAGGGGGTGGTGAGTCGCCTTATTGAACCCCTACAGCCCATGGAGTGCAGGTACTCCCAGTGTTTCCAGGGACTTGAACCAGTAAGGAAACAAGATATGTTTCCAAGTGAGGATGGTAGATTGGGATTTGATTTGTCACGTGTACAGAGGTACAGTGAAAAGTATTGCTCTGCGTACAGTTCAGATCATTCAATACATGAAAAAACATTGGACATACATAAATACACAATGTAAATATATAGACACATACATTGGGTGAAGCATTGTACTACTCCATAGAGATATATGAAGAGATCAGCTCCATCCATAAGAGGGTCATTCAGGAGTCATGTAACAGCGGGGAAGAAGCTGTTTTTGAATCTGTTTATGCATGTTCTCAGACTTTTGTATCTCTTATGTCATGTGAGAGTACCTTTAAGAAATAGAGTTTAAGCAATGTACCTTTAAGAAATGGAGCTGCTCATATTACTGAAGTGATGTCAGAGGGTGGGGGGAGCCAAGTTCACTTCTGCTTTTGCTTTCAGTTTGAGAGAGAGCAGCTGAAACGTGCCTGGCTGGTTTGCTGTGAGCTGTTTGAAAGGAGAAAACCAGTTTTGAGAAAAAGAGCTTGGGTGTGTCTGTGTTTGCAGTGAGCTGGATCTGCTGTGATCTCTGCCATGAAAGACCATCTCTGAATCATTTGGGTGATTTAAACTCATAATAGTAATGTCTTTAACCTGATGTGTTTCTGTTGTTAAAGGTGAAGTCTTTTGGAGGTTTGAAGGAACATTTTGAGGGATTATTAAGTGTTGTATTATTTTCAGGGTTATCTTTGAAGTAAGGGGTGTTAAGTGATCCAATGTTTATTC
Source organism: Scyliorhinus canicula (assembly GCF_902713615.1). Taxonomy (NCBI): domain Eukaryota; kingdom Metazoa; phylum Chordata; class Chondrichthyes; order Carcharhiniformes; family Scyliorhinidae; genus Scyliorhinus; species Scyliorhinus canicula. The sequence goes on along the minus strand of NC_052157.1, from coordinate 6,493,839 downwards.
AAAAGGTTAAGTTGATTTAATGGAATAAACATTGTTTTGTGTTTAAAAACCCACGTGTCCATAATTGTAATACCACACCTGGAGAACAAGCTGTGTGCTTCAAAAGCAACAATACATTAAAGGGAGAGGTTGGTTGAACTCCATGATACATTTTGGGGTTCTGAAAACGCCGCTCCCATAACTCTTACCCGATGGAGGAGGTTGGGAGAGAATAAACTGGGTGGGAGGTGTCTTAGATTATGCTGCCCACTTTCCCAAGGCAACGGGAGGTGTTGACAGAGTCAATGGATGGGAGGCAGTTTTGCGTGATGGACTGGGCTGTGTTCACGACTCTGTGTAGTGCATTGTGAAAGGGACCTTGCAGATGATCCCATGTATCTGCTGCCCTTCTATTTCCAGCTGATAAAGGTCACAGGTTTAGAAGGTGCTTTTGAAAGAGATGGGCGAGTGGCTGCAGCACATGTTGTAGATAGTACACACGACCACGGTGGAGGGTGAGCAGATCAAACGGGCTGTTTTGTCCTGGATGGTGTCAAGCTTCTTGGTATTGTTGGAGTTCCACTCATCCAGGTAAATTTACAGTAGTCCTTAGACTTATGACTTGGACCTTATAAGTGGTGGACAGGCTTTGGGGTCTCAGAAGAGAACATGTCACGGTTGAATGTTTTTTGCCAATAACATTAATTTTTAAGTTCAATTTTCCTTTTGCAATTTTTCCATTGGGTATGTCTTTCTAAACAGGGAATATTTTTAGTTTCTGCCCACTCCCCCAAAAACATTTGACAATCGGGTGCAGATCCGTTAAAAAGGCACATTTTTTTGTTTGAGTGGGTTTCATACATGTTATTAGAAGCATTCCCAGAGATGTCAGACTTATACAAGCATCTGAACATCCACCATCAGATTGACTTGCGCCCGTAAAATAAAGGCTTCACATATACAGAATCATAGAATTGTTATGGTGCAGAAGGAGGCCATTTGGCCCATTCGGTTTTGCACCCACTCTCCAACTTAGTGTCATCACCTAGTGCCATACCCCTACCCCCCCCCACACATGGGGCAGGATTCTCCAAGCCCGTGGCGGGTCGGAGAATTGCCGGGGGGGGGGGGGCGAATCTCACCACGCCGCTCCGACACTGTGCCGCCGATTTTCCAGCGACCGGAGAATCAGCAACAATTGCACTGGCGCGGTTCCGGTCAGGGGGCGGGAGATTCTGTGCCCTTGACGGGCCGAGTGCCAGCCAGCGTCGTTCACGTATGGTCCTACCCAGCGGGGCCCTGTCGTTCTGACTGCAGGGGCTGTCCTGGTTTGGGGGGGGGGGGGGGGGGGGGGGGAAGAGATCCTCCACGGTAGCCAGGCCCACAATCAGATGCAACCGATCGGCTCATTCCGGGGGGGGGGGGGGGGGGGGGCGCGATGCTCCTCCACACTGGGCCCCTGTAAGGTCCGCCATGTCCCCCGGGGGCCGGCACGGAGACAGCCGTGGCGCGCATGTGTGGATCTGCACTGGCCGTGCAGGGCCGGCTTTCCGGTGCCGTGCTACCAACCCCCCCCCCCCCCCCCCCCCCCCCCCGAGGAGGGAGAGAATGACTCGGCCTGGAGGCCTGCGAACACCGGCTATTTGAACAGAAACAATCTAATGCCCTCTTGAATGCCTCCTGCAGTATCAGCAGGGTTGGGGGAACATGGAATTCCTGGAATGCAGAAGGGCGCATTTGGCCCTTATTTTGATATGGTCTTTCTATGTTCTTCCTACCAAAATGCATCACCTCACACTTCTCCATATTGAACTTCATCTACCACCCATTTTCCCACTCCACCAACCTTTCTACCTCCTTTTCAAGTTCTATACTGTCCTCCCCACAGTTTACAATACTTCCAAGTTTCGTGTCATCTGCAAACTTTGAAATTGTCCCCGGCCCACCAAGATCTCGGTCGTTAATATACATCAGCAAAAGCGAAGGTCCCAATACTGACCCCAGGAGAACACCACTGCACACCTTCTTCCAGGCCAAAAAATACATTTACCGTTACTCTCTGCTTCCTACTATTCAGCCCATTTTGTATCCACATTTCTATTGTCCCCTTTATTCCATGAGTTATAACGTTTAGTGTAAGTCTGCTGTGTGGCACTACATCAAATGCCTTCTGAAAGCTCAAGTGCACCGTATCAACAGCATTACCCTCATCAACTCTTTCTGTTCCCTCCTCAAAAAACTCCAGCAAGTTAGTTAAACACAATTTCCCCTTTATAAATCCACACTGTTTTTTTCCGAGTCAGCCCGCATTTTTCCACGTGGTGACTAATTCTATCCTGAATAATTGTTTCTAGAAGCTTACCCATCACTGATGTTAAACTGACTGGCCTGTAATTGCTGGAGCTATCCATGGGCAAGGGCAAGTGGAATTCTCTGGTACCTCCCGAGTCTAGGGAAGATTAAGACCAGCGTCCCTACAATTTCCCTTCTCACTTCCTTCAATATATCTTATCCAGTATCGGTGCCTTGCCATCTTTCAGTACCGACAGTCCATTCAACACTTTCTCCTTCTCAATTTGAACCCTTTGAGGGGCAGAGTTTACTTATCTGGCACCACGTCGTGGGTAGCATCTACCTCTTTGGTTAAAAGAAAGGAGGCAAAGTATTCATTTAATACTTCAGCCATGCCCCCAACCTCTTGTGTAAATTCCCTCTTCGGTCCCTCATCTTCCTTTTTTTTTAGAATTTGGGGAAAACCCCCTTTCACTATTTATAAGCCTATAAAAGGCTTTGGGATTCCCCTCTACGTTGACCAAGTCTTTTTTCACAATTCCTCTTCACTTGTCAAATGAGCTTTTTCACCTCCCCTCTGAACCTTCTGTATTCCTCCTGGTTCTCAACTAAGCGTTCTACCCGACACCTGTCATAAACACACTTTTTCTTCCCTATCTTTTATCACCTTTTACATCCAGGGAGTTGTGGATTTCTCTGCCCTACCTTTCCCCTTTAAGGGAATATACCGCGATGGTGTCTAGACCATTTCTGTTTTGAAGGTATCCCATTGTTAATAATAATAATCCCATATTGTCACAAATAGGTGTCATGTGAGAGTACCTTTAAGAAATGGTTGTTTATTACTGCAGTGATGTCAGAGTGGGTGGAGCTGGGCTGTCTGTCAGCTTTTTTACTTTCGCTTTAAGCTGTTTGCTGCAGGATGTGTTTTAGTTTCGTTTTCAGAGCTGGATAGCTGCAGTCACAGCCAGGTAGTGTATGAATCTCTCTCTGTAATCTAAAGAATGTAAATCGATCCTTTGGTGATTTAAAACTAAGAACTGTTCTCAGTAGTGAATGTAAACCTGATGTGCTTCTGTTAAAAGGTGTTTCTTTTGTCTTCTGGATGTTGTTTGGGAAGTTATTAAGGATTTCTTAGTGTTGTATTCTTTGGGGGTTGTATTTGAATTGATGGTTGCTCAGATGCTCACTGTATGTTTTAAAAAGGTTAACTTGAGTTCATAGAATAAACATTGTTTTGCTTTAAAAAATAATTTTCCATTTCTGCTGTACCACACCTGTAGAGTGGGCCGTGTGCTCCCCATACCACAATCTATTAAAGTTGTGGGTCAGGTGAACTCCATGATACACTTTGGGGTTCTCTAAACCCTGGCCCATAACATAGGCTTCAATGAAGTTACTGTGAAAAGCCCCTAGTCAGCTACTCTCGCTAACTTTCCGTTCCAGTCTAACCTGCCCAAATCCGTTCTTGCCCCATTGAAGTCAGCTCTCCCCCAGTTAATTTTTTTTACTCTAGATCACCAAATTGTGCTTTTCTATCATCATCCTAAACCTTGCAATACAGTGATCACTGTCTCCAAAATGTTACCCCACCGACACTTGATCTTCTGGGCCCTCCTCATTTCCAAGAACCAGGTCCAGCAGTGCATCCTTTCTTATTGGACTAGACTCCACCTGCTGTAGAAAATTCTCCAATCCTGGAATTTGGCCTCTGTCTGCCCTTTACACTACCACTATCCCAATATCTACATTTGGATAACTAGTGCCCCATTATAACTGCTCTATAATGTTTGCATCTCACCAATATCACTCCACATCCTTTCCACTAGATGGTGGTCTATAGACAACACCCAGCAATGTCATTGATCACATTGTTCCTTAGCTCCAGCCAAGTTGATTCTGCCTTTGAATCCTCTGGGACATCCATTTTCTCCGGGAGTGCAATGCTCTCCCTAACCAATACCGCCACCCCTTTCTTTCCTACCTTTTCCGAACACCTTGTACCCAGAAATATTTAGCACTCAGTCTTATTCTTTCTTGAGCCAGGTATCATCTCCGCAACATCATATTGCCACAACGCAATCTGTACCTGTAACTCCCCAATCCGATGTACCATCTCTATTTTGGAATATTGCATAATAAACATTAGCAACATTCACACTATGTACCTGCAGCAGTAAAGTGAAGGTTACTTGAACTAAACCATTTCTAGATGATGGAGAAATTGAGGGTCCATTTCTCCATGATTCAGGGTCTTGGCAAATTAGCCACTGGGCTGATTAACAAATGGTTAAAATTGATCATAGGGGCAGCAGTGTTTAGCACTGCAGTCTCATGGCGCCGAGGTCCCGGGTTTGATCCCGGCTCTGGGTCACTGTCTGTGTGGAGTTTCCACATTCTCCCCGTGTTTGCGTGGGTTGCACCCCCACAACCCAAAGATGTGCCGGTTAGGTGGATTGGATAGGCTAAATTGCCCCTTAATTGGAAAAAAATTATTGAGTACTCCAAATTTTTTTTTAAATTGATCATCAGGACGCAGCTTTAAGAAAAACATTTAAAAGCAAGAACAATTGAGCAACCATTTGGTACTGTCGACTACTGGTTTCCTGTAGCAACCATTCAAAGCTGGGATGATGCACCCTGCCGGATTTGACCTTTCCAAAAAAATTCTTCTCCCCAACACAATCACCCTTTTTACAAACAATACTTAATCTTGCAGCAGAAATAACAGTGGAATAAAACTGAGCCAAGACACACAAAGTTAGCTGGGTTCTGCTGGACAAACATTTAATTTGGAGCGAGGGAGGGAAAGGGGAGGAGGGGGAGATCCCTCACTGGGCGAGATCCAGATCCATATATTTAAAATGAGACCAAATTAGCCTAAAGGCTCATTTTAATACCCGGACTCCGGATTTACCCGGCGCTTAGGAATCAATGGGCACTTCTGCGAGACCGCGCCAGGGCACTGTTGTCGAACATAGAGTGCAGAAGGAGGCCATTGGCCCATCGAGTCTGCACCAACCCACTTAAGCCCTCACTTCCACCCTATCCCCATAACCCAATAACCCAATCTAACCTTTTTGGACACCAAGGGGCAATTTAGCATGGCCAATCCACCTAACCTGCAGGTCTGTGGACTGTGGGAGGAAACCAGAGCACCCGGAGGAAACCCACGCAAACATGGGAAGAACATGCAGACTGTAGTACAGGTGCACACAAACATGGACCAGGCATAGCAGCACTTTGGTGGGCGGGGGTCCCAAGGCCAAAGGGGACCCTCGGGTGGTCGGGAACAGGGCAGGGTGATCGTCTGGTACGCTCCCTGCTACCCGGGCAGCATTGCCAGGTGGCACCGCCAGGTATCGGGCGAGAGAAAGTGAAGATTGGGGCTGCCACTCAAAATGGCACCCCAACCTGCAAACAGCTGTTCCTGTTGGCGAGCTGAAATCACCAAGTGTTGCCTAAACAGGGAGGAACTCCACAATAAACCGCAAACTGCCGGTGAATAGCAACTGCCGAGGAACATCCTGCTAAATGCACCCAAAAGTGGACTTTACCTTCTGTCCACTGAATCGCACCCTAAATCCTAAACATTACTCTGTCCAAAAATTAATGTGAGGTTACTTGTCCTTGACAAAGGGTCATCGAAACGCTTCTCTCTCCACCAATGCTGTCAGACCTGTGGCGATTGTCTGTTTTTGTTTCAGATTCCAACGCCCGCAGTCATTCCCTTTTAATTAAGGAAACAAAGTTGGCGGTTCAGAACTGCCCATAACCCCGAGCAAAAATCGAGCCCGAATTCAGGGCAGGTTCAGAGATGGTCTCACAAACTTCAGGAAAATGTCAGCACAGGTGGTGCTGAAGTTGTGGTGAAGGCTTGCTGTTGAGGCAGTACAGGAGATTTACCCGACCCTCACGGTGTTTGACCACAGTAACGGGAGAACGGATTAATGCCAGGAATTACCTTACAGAAGGAATTATCAACATCTGAAAGGGCATCTGGTTAGAGTAACAGAGGTTGAATACCTAGAATTATTTAGCCAACAGTTGGAAGTTACGTCTGACTGAATTTAATGGACTTCTTCAACCAGACCATTGCAATGTCCCCCACCAGCACCACTGATATCCTTCACAACTGGTTCACAAATATTCTGTAACAGTCTCAATTAGTTCACATATGAAATAGACATTTTTTACATTGATTTAGGGAACAATTTAAAATATTTTTAAACTGGAAGACCGAAATCTCAGGAAAAGAGCATGAATATTTAACGGCACAGCACAAGAGGAGCTAAACTCCAGAGACAGTGCACACAGTGCCTGGTAATGAGATCTTTAATCAAGTCCGTCAAAGGTTAAAATGCTGTTGCTCATATAATCACTCTGCACCTCAGCTGTTAATAAAACATCTTCAGTTGAAAGCAAATGGTGCAATTATTTAGCGAGCTTGAAAGTCTGAACATTTCTGTTGAAACTGTTAAATCTATTCACTGCAGGTTTGCATAATTCTCCAAATACAAAAGTCTTTAGCACCTTTTGTAATGCATGGATACCTTCAGTGCCAAGAATGACAGTGGAATTGTGCCGGGTACAAGCATTATTACTAGCATAACCAGCTAATCCTATTCCATTAAGCAACAGGAGAAGAGAGAATTTCAAATGATCTGCAGAAACATTATTTCAGTGAACGAGTGGTCAATCTTTCGAACAAGCTCCCGAGGGAGTCGGTGGAAGCTGGTTGTATTAATTCATTCAAAAGTTAATCGGACAGATTTAATTCATAAAATAATATGCAGCATACGAGTTATTTGATAAAACATGGAACATACAGTGCCATTTGGCCCATCGAGTCTGCACCGACCCACTTAACCCCTCACTTCCGTCCTATCCCCGTAACCCAATAACCCATCCTAACCTTTTTGGTCACTAAGGGCAATTTATCATGGCCAATCCACCTAACCTGCACATTGGGGGCCTCACGGTAGCATAGTGGTTAGCATCAATGCTTCACAGCTCCAGGGTCCCAGGTTCGATTCCCGGCTGGGTCACTGTCTGTGTGGAGTCTGCACGTCCTCCCCGTGTGTGCGTGGGTTTCCTCCGGGTGCTCCGGTTTCCTCCCACAGTCCAAAGATGTGCGGGTTAGGTGGATTGGCCATACTAAATTGCCCATAGTGTAAGGTTAATGGGGGGATTGTTGGGTTACGGGTATACGGGTTACGTGGGTTTAAGTGGGGTGATCATTGCTCGGCACAACATCGAGGGCCGAAGGGCCTGTTCTGTGCTGTACTGTTCTATGTTCTATGTTCTATCTTTGGACTGTGGGAGGAAACCGGGGCACCCGGAGGAAACCCACGCGCACACGGGGAGAACGTGCAGACTTCGCACAGGGTGTGACCCAGCAGGGAATCGAACCTGGGACCCTGGCGCTGTGAAGCCACAGTGCTATCCACTTGTGCTACCGTGCTGCCCGTATGTGTGATGTGTGGCGCTTGTGTGTGAAAGATGATTTTGGATGTATGGTTCACCATGCTCGGCAGCACTGGGGCTTCCTTCACCTGCGGTCTGGGTCTGTTGGAGACTCATCGATTGAGGCTGGCTGACAGAAAGCTGACTGCAGCGATCGGTCAACAATTCCATTATCCTTCTATCATGTGACGAAGGTGAATTCAGCAGCAGTTCTTCATCTGGCAATTCCTATGAAGACAGCTTTGCTGGAGGCCTCGCCAACCCCTGCTGCCCAACAACGACACAGCTCCATGATGGGCGGTGTCACACAATGGTGACTTACTGCAACATTAGACCAGCTGGAAGGGCATCGGTCCTGTATTCCCAATTTCAGCAAACCAGATATCAAGAGTTGTCAACCATGGGTGAAGACAGTCAAGAGGGGGGAAAAAGGGGGCAAGCAGGAGAACAAAAAGGACACATTTGCTCACATGACCATCAGGCATCGTTTAGAATGGGTGAATAGAGGGGATCAGTGCAGCAGACAAGAGGTTGCCTGGCCATCATCTCCAACTGGAAAGTGTGCAAATGTTCACTCAAATTTGGGGAATTAAAAACAGCTGCATTTTAAATAATGCACACATCTGCTTTATCCAGTTAATATTTGAATTTAATGCTCTCTTTGTCCAGATTATTAGGTGGCTAGAGATCACGTAAGTAACAAAATACTTTGCTACAACCAGGCTCGGTCACCGCTTCACAAGACTGTAAAAAAACTCTGAAAACAATAGTCTTTTTTTTCAAATGCATGTATTATTTTTCATTACAACCCCCAGCTTTCACAGATCAGAACAACAGCTTGTATCAGGACTGGGACGAAGTCAGAGAGAGCAGTGCTCCAACAGTAAGTTCAGCTATCACAAAGAACTACAGGTCTACAATTGGATTAATGATATTCATTCACAAAACGGCTGTTCCAGTCACAGTACAAACTGCTAACCATTCAACATGGAAGAATAAAATGATGCGTACTGTCAAAATTAAACAGAAGTTGTCTGTGTGTCCACATTATACAGTTACAAAAACAACAAAGCAGTCCAGCTGAGAAATATCATTGTAACTCAAGTTCTATAAAGGATATATACTGGAAAAATAGTTCTCTCAACTGCATTAAGTAGTAATAAAGTACAGCAGGAACCCAATGCAAATCTACAAACTACGTTAGTTTGTTGCAAAAAGAAAGCACTTTGGTTAACTTAGTCAAATTAACTAAGTTGGCTAACTTAGTTAAATTACAACTGAGACTTGGCCAGCCAAGTATCACAATCGGGAAAACTCTACACTGCAGTTGGCTTCAATCTGGAATTACAAGACGGCACTGAAATTGCGCCAGACGAGCATTGTTGAAGGCGCTCATTGCGAAATTGCTTTGTCGGACCATTTTACCGGCGGCATTAACACTTTAATTCTAAATGGGTTACCTTTTGTTAATGTGGAAGGAATTTCATACAAATATGTATGGATGTACTTGCTAATGGTCGTAACAACAATTTTGAGGCTTTCTAATAAAAAAAGACAAATTGCTGGTATGCGTACAAGATTTTTCTGTATCAAATCCAGATTGTTGGAAATTTTTCTTATATAAACAATAATCTCCATTCCCGAGCTATCAGTTTAAAGACAGGGTCCCTGAAATCCAGCAGGAAAATAATATCCTAATTCTTCAGCAATTACATTAATGTTTGGGGATATCGTTTGAAAGAGGATCCATTCCATTTTCTTTCCAAAGGCAGCCTGACGGCAACGATCACAAGCCTGGACCCGAATGTCTGCCCGGTGATCTATGGTCCCCTCCTTTCCCTCTGCGCCCTTGCAGCAACGGACAGAGACACACTGTTATTGCAGAACTGCCACGCTGTCGGGGCGCAGGATCAGACCAGGGAGCGGGGGGGGGGGGGGGGGGGGGGGGGGGGGGGGGGTCGTAAATTTTATCATAAAGTAGCAGGGGAAAACCAGAGCTCAAGTTGTGATGAGGAGGAAAGATTAAAAACGACAAACGCTGCACATAAAAAAAATAAAAGGTCAAAAATGATGGGGAACTACAGCCTACTCCCCAGTTGTTGGAAGGGAGAAGTTAACTTTCAGCTGTCCTATTCTGCACCCAGAGTGCTGACTCAAAACCTCAACGGTTAACCTGGCTTTTTTTCCCCTTAAACGTCTGAACGCCAACATGTCTAGTCCTGATGTTTCCGACACTCAAAATCAGTCTCCACGTCAGAAAATAAAGGAGTGGGTGGAATTAAGATAGAACGCCAAATCACAAAAACAAAAGACAAAGATAGCAACAACATCATTCCATTCGGTAACCCACCCGATGCACTGATGCACCCGATTACCTTAATAGGCTACCACTACTTATGGCTCATGAAACACAAAAAGGCAAATTCTTCCAGTGCTGTTGCCACTGCAGTTTTGGGCTTAATGTAAAAAAGAAATTCTTATATTTATTACAAGTGTAGAAATCTTCTTGTGGATTCAAGAGCTTTAACAGGCAAAATCAGCTATTACTTTTGTAGTTTGTCGAAAGTAAACAAAAAAAAAAAACTTACAATGTTGGTCGGCTTTTGCATCACCTTGTGGCACAACAAAATACAATTACATGCTGTATCACAACTTGAGAAGGGAGTGAGAACCATATCTCTGTAGTTACAGAATTCCCCAGGTCGCCAAGTTTGATTTGAGCCCGACACGATTGGCAATGGATTCCGACAGGTGGAAACTTTTCAACAGTCTTCAGAATTTATTTTGAGAAGTTCCAACTGACGTCTCTGCTTTTTACACATTAATGTTTAAATGAAAACCTGGAATAGCTTAAAGTAGGCAGATGGGAATTGGAAATAGCTTTAATATATTATAGATATGCAAATATATATAATATATTAAAGGTCGGGGGGGGGGGGGGAAGAGAGAGAGGAGGACAGAAAGTCACGGAAAAATAATTTAGGACACTGAGATAAATGCTACAGCAAAGCTCGAGTAGTCCAATTACAGCTTTTAACACAGCAATAGTAAATATCTGGCCTCCGAAATTCTGCTAACAAACAAACTCTTGCCGCATCCGAATAATTTGCAACAAGGCAGCTTGCACATCTTCATCCATATGACCCTGAAAACAAAAGTGGAGGGAATAAAAGTTACTACGTTTTCTCTCTTGCATCCAATTTATTTTCTTAAAAGTGAAAAAAAGAGGAAGAAATGAACAGGAAAGTAAATTGTACAATCCGGAAAGGAGTCACCTGGCCAATCATCTCTGTGCCAACTCTTTGAAAAGTTCTCCCAATTAGTGACACCTTGTTCTATCCCCATAGCCCTGCAAATCTAGTCCTCTTTACTCCATCTTCAAAGTCACTACTGAATCTACTTTCACCACCTTTTCAGCTAGTGTGTTCCAGGCCACAGGGCAGTGTAACCCAAAAAAATGCTCTTCAGTTTCCGTCTGGTTCTTTGCCTCATGATCTGAAATCCGGTTGCTGATCCTCTTGCCAATTGCAACACGTCCTCCTCACCGACTCAGTCAAAACCTCTTCATAACTTTGGACACCTATATTAAGGGTGGTGGCCTGGTGGCACAGTGGTTAGCACTGCTGCCTCACAGCACCAGGGTCCCGGGTTCAAATCCCACCTTGGATGACTGTATGGCGTTTGTACTTTCATCCAGTTTCTGCGTGGGTTTCCTCTGGGTGCTCAGGTTTCCTCTCACAGTCTAAAGATAGTTAATAATCTTTATTGTCACAAGTAGGCTTACATTTACAGTACAGATGAGCAGGATAGGTGGATTGGACATGCTAAATTATCCGTTAGTGTTCAAGATGTACCAGTTAGATGGGGTTACGGAGATAGGGTGGGATCTGGGCCTAGGTGGAGTGCTCTTTCAGAGGGTCGGTGCAGACTAGATGGGCCGAATGATCTCCTTCAGCATTGTAGGGATGCTACATCGTTCTTTAACCACCTTTGCTCGAAGACAACCAAATCCAGTGTCTCTGGTTTCTCCTCATAACTGAAGAACTTTCATCGCTGCTACCAGTAAGGCTGCAGCTGTCCTTCCTCAACCAAGAATTGGACACAGTAGGCGCAATTCTAGAACTATGTTACGCCCAGCGCCGTTCCGGGTACGCTGGGTGCATCACGGGAGACGTTCAAATTGGGCCTCGCAAGACACACGCAAATGAGCAATTAGGTTAATTTAAGTATGCACGGCCAACTTGAGGCCACATTCAGCCTGCGCCCCAGAGTCACCGGCGAGGTCTCACCCAGGCACAAATCAGCCGCACGTGGAGACCAGGTGTGATGGCCACTTTGGGGTCTTGGAGGCTATTGGAGCCCCCTGGGTGTTTGGGGACAGGGCAGTTAGCCTCGTGACAGGTTGGGACTGCGAAGGGTCAGAGCCTGAGGGGATTGGGGGGGGGGGGGGGTAAGAGGGAGAGAGAGAGAAAGAGAGAGTTTGAAGGATTTCATAAAGGTTGGGAGGGTCACGGGGTGGATATTGAAAGGGGGTACACCCTCAGCGACCTCATAACAGGGTGTCCTCACTTGGTCGGGTGGAAGGGTAATGCCCATGGGTGTGGGATCCCTTAAGCTCACTTGCAGATCAAAAAACGCTTTCGAAATGGCGCCCCGATCTGAGGAACCAGTCTCGCTGGCAATTTCAGCTCCCCGCCACTGAAAAAAACTTCAGATTGGGGAGAAACTCCCCAAGTTCACCCCCTCCAAAAAAAAAGTGACTACACGTGGGCGAGTGCACGCCTGGATCATAACCAGAAAGCAGACGGATAGCACCCTAAAGGACACTTAATAGTTTGGTTGAATCGCACCCCATACTTCAATTGAGACCCAGCCTGGTGCTTAATGAAGTTTTGTTCAACTGTCTTGCTTTATCTGACACATGTTGAGGGGCAGTATAAAGCAAGGACTAGAGTCAATCCTCAGTGATGATCGGACATACATACACCAATCATCAAGATCACGGCTGTTCTGATTGTGGTCTGAATTTCTCATTGTCTACCTCAGATACCCTTTGAGATGCCTTTGCCAGTCAAGAACTTATCTCCCTCGGTCTTAAAAGTATTCATTGACCCCCCCCACCCCGCCAATCTCCACCGCTCTCTGGGGGAAGAGAGTTCCAAAGACTCGACCTCCAGGAGGAGAAATTTTTTCTCATCTCCATTTTAAATGGGAGACCCCTTATTTTTAAACTGTGCTCCCCCAGTTCTCGTCTCCCCCACAATGAAGAACATCTTTTCAGCATCTACGCTGTCAAGTCCCCTCAGAATCTTACATGTTTCAATCAGATAACCTTGGATTCTTCTAAACTCCCAGACACAGGTCCAACCTTTCCTCGTGGGATGACACCCCCACCTCTGTCCTATCACATATCTCCATTGACGCATCTTACCTACATCAGCATCTTACCCAAGAGTTTAACTTCAGACAGAGAAACCCAAGCACCTCAGACCAAAGACCACACATGACCAATGGTGCGAGCGGTTGGTGAACTTTGACGTTAGTTAAACATAAGGGAACCAGGGTCCTGTGGAAACTGTTCTCTGATGCGTCAGCAATGGTACTCATCAACCTTGCTGAAAAAGGTAACTGAATCATTCCACAGTAATTTGCAAATCTTCTCATAATATCGGAAGAGTTCTAGGAACAAGGTTGAACAAAATAACAGATCTACTTCTCTTTTGCCTTTCCCCTAATTTCTCTTTGAGCAGTGGCTATTCAACCTACCTGGGCAGCATTGAGTAGGTGTGTTCGATAGATTGCAATGACCTCTCGATGTTGCCTGTCAGCATCCTGCAGAGGAGAAAGAAGAGGTGGAAAACTTGGCAAATCTTCAAAAAGCATTAGGTTCGATTGTACAGTAATGACCTCACTGCAATGCACATTAATCACCTCATTTCCTGAGGGAATGTGAACCAATTGCCATTCACAAAAAGCTTAAAAACAAAGTTACATGATGTACATGCCAGTGTCAGCTGTGGCTCAGTTGGCAGCATGCTCGCCCAAGGCAGAAGGTTGTGGATTCCATGTCCAATTCGATGACTTGTGGACAAAAATAAAAGCCGACATTCCCGGTGCAGTACCACGGGTGTGTGGGCCACTAAAAGAGGTGCTGTCTTTCAGATAAGCCGAGGTCCTATCAGCCACCCTCAGGTCCCATCACATTATTGGTCTGGCATCTTGGTCAATCTTTACCCCACAACCGGTATTGCAAAAACAGATTCTCTGGTCATTATCAGATTGGTGGGAGTTTGCCATGTGCAAATTCTTCAGCCATCACAAGTCACAGATGTTGGCATTACCACTGATGCTCACTGTACAAGAATTAATAAATGAAGAAAAAAAGCTAAAAGACAGCGTTCTCACGACTACGCAGCTCAGATAGAGGTACCCAAAGATGTGCAGCAGAGAGCAACCAAACTAAAGGCATCTTCATGTGGAGAGATGTCATGGAAGCTCCAAGGCTTGGACTGACAAGTGGCAAGTTACATTCGCACCACACAAGTGCCAGGCAATGACTATCATCTACAAAAGGGGATCCAACCACCTCTCGACATTCAATGGCATTACCATCGCTGAATCCCCACAATCAACATCCTGGGAGTTACCACTGATCAGAAACTGAATGGACTGACCACATTAATACCAGGGCAGGTCAAAGGCGAGGAATCCTACGGAGAGTAACTCACCTACTGACCCCCCAAGGCCTGTCCACCATCTACAACACACAAGTCAGGAGTGTAATGGAATACTCCCCACTTGCCTGAATGAGTGCAGCCCCAGAAACACTCAAGAAGCTTAACATAATCCAGCACAAGGCAGTCACTCGATTGCTTCCCCCTTCAACAAATATTCAAATCCTCCACCACCGACAAACAGTGGCAATCGTGTGCACCATCTACAAGATGCACTGCAGTAACTCACCAAGGTCCCTTAGACAACACCTTCCAAACTCACGACCACTATCATCTAGAAGGACAAGAGCAGCAGAAACCTGGGAACCCCACCACCTGGAGGTTCCCCTCCAAGACGCTCACCACCCTGCCTTGGAAATATATCGCTGCTCCTTCACTGTCGCTGGGGCAACAACCTGGAACTCCATCCCTAACAGCACAGTGGGTGTACCTACTCCTCAAGGACTGCAGCGGTTCAATAAGGCAACTCACCCCCACCTTCTGAAGGGCAACTAGGGATGGGCAATAAATGCTGGGCTAACCAGCGGTGCCCACATCCCGTAAATTAATTTCTTTTTAAAATTCACCATCATCAGACAGAGCATTGGGATTGGGATTTGTTTGTTTTTTTTAATTTAGAGTACCCAATTAATTTTTTCCAATTAAGGGGCAATTTAGCCTGGCCAATCCACCTACCTTGCACAACTTTGGGTTGTGGGAGCGAAACCCATGCAAACACAGGGAGAACGTGCAACCTCCGCACGGACAGTGACCCAGGGCCGGGATCGAACCTGGGACCTCAGCATCGTGAGGCAGCAGGGCTAACCCACTGCGCCACCGTGCTGCCCTGGGATTTGGGTTTATTGTCATGTGTACCGAGGTGAAGTGAAAACCATTGTTCTGCGAACAGTCCAGACAGATCGATCTATACATGAAAAAATATGGGACATACAATAGATACACAAAGTAAATACGTAGACGCAGGCAACGGGTGAAGCATTTTGGTTACCGCCTTTGCGAAATTCTGCTTGCTGATTCCTCTCAATGGGCTAGCTCTAATTTTAAGACTGAGGTTTGAGCAGAGAAAGACAGACTGAAAAAATTATATAAATAAAACTGGCACTTATGAAACACCTTTCATAACCTTGGCACATCCCATGGCATTTTGTTAAAGTGCAGTCGGCTATACCAAAAGAAGCTTGGCAGCAAAGTCGACACAGCAAGATCCAACAGCCACACGAGCAAAAAGGATTATTGGCCTTTAAGTGATGTTGATTGAGGTATAGATGTGGCCCAGTACACCTTCCTCAAAGAGCAGCCGTTGAATCATTTGAAAAATGAAAATGAAAATCGCTTATTGTCACGAGTAGGCTTCAATGAAGTTACTGTGAAAAGCCCCTAGTCGCCACATTCCGGCGCCTGTCCGGGGAGGCTGGTACGGGAATCGAACCATGCTCCTGGCTTGCTTGGTCTGCTTTAAAAGCCAGTGATTTAGCTCAGTGATTTAGCTCAATCATTTACACCCGCCGAAGAGGGCAGAGGGGGCTTTGGTTTAAAGTTTCATCTGAAAGCGAGCTCTTCCAACAATGCCACACCACCTCAGTGATGCAGTGATGGGATATTGAAAGAGTGCCAATTGAGGGGTGTTAGTTGTGGGGACCAGAGTTTCCTCCATTCCTGTACCATCCCACGCACTTGAGAAGGCGCAACAGGATGCACTCGAATTCCAGTCGTTGGAGATCGTTTCTGACGTTGCTCACGATTGGGGAGGTTTTGGCCACTCACTAGCTCAACAGCATTTCCCCACTAGCATCCACGCTAAATCTCCATCCATTAATTAAATCAGCAGCAGCAGAGCTTGAGGTCTCAGTGCTGCTCAACTATTCCTGCAGCAATCGACAGAGGGAGCTTGGCTCTGACCTCTAATGCATGGAATTTTTTGTGATCCTGGGCCGGAGCGGGGGGGAAGCAAACACTTCACACTTCACCTGTAACACATTCTGAACAGGTATGACAGAAACTTGATATTCCTCTGTTGTACATCAAGTAGAATAGCAGAAAAGTATTAATTGCTTTTTAACTTTAGGCTCCGAAAATGTGCAAGTGCTATTTGATTCATTAAAAATTTGAAATGTAACACGTTAGGAGTCAAGCTGATTAAAATTGAATCATTTTATAGTAACATCCTTATGACTTAAATAAACAGATGCTACAAATTAAAACTGCACTCCACATACAAAGTAAGCAATTTAAATATTGCCGAAAGGAGTCATGTTGCACACGACAAAGCCTCGCTCCTCAGTGACATTCAAGCTCTGTGCCACCGAGCGGTTGTTTGTACACAACTTAAACCCACTTTCTTTAGATTATCTGATTCTTAATTAAAAAGTTATGGCTGAGAGGGGATTGGCAGAAGAACTCACTTCCCTTCCCACCTCTTGGTTGACCGCAGCAGGTGTTGTTTTTTTTTAAAAAGAGAAAATGCTTACCAATTTAGTCATGTGGAGATGCCGGCGTTGGACTGGGGTGAATCATAGAATTTACAGGGCAGAAGGAGGCCATTTGGCCCATCGAGTCTGCAGCAGCTCTACCCTACCCAAGGTCCACACCTCCACCCTATCCCCATAAGCCAGTAACCCCACCCAACACTAAGGGCAATTTTGGTCACCAAGGACAATTTAGCTTGGCCAATCCACCTAACCTGCACATCTTTGGACTGATGAGCACTCACTCGATGAAGGAGCTGTGCTTTGAAAGCTAGTGATTCCACTTTAATCTGGTGTTGTAAGACTTCTTACTGTACAAATTTAGTCTTTAACTGTTTAAGTGCTGTGACTGTAAAAGACACAGGCAAGTTTTCTTGAAAGTTTTAAAAGGAAAGGAAAGTGTCATTGTACTTACCCGGTATGCAACACACCCCACACACACCACGCCCCACCCAACACCGCGCCCCACCCAACACCGCGCCCCACCCAACACCGCGCCCCACCCAACACCGCGCCCCACCCAACACCGCGCCCCACCCAACAACGCGCCCCACCCAACACCGCGCCCCGCCCAGCACCGCGCCCCGCCCAGCACCGCGCCCCGCCCAGCACCGCGCCCCGCCCAGCACCACGCCACATGGTCCCAAAGGAAAGTCAAAAATATATGGATCCTACAGATTGACAAATTAGATGGCTGGCCTCGACAATCTTTCCATATTCTGCATCGAGATGATTTCAGATGATTCCCGTCTCCTCTTCTGGAGTCAGCAGCAACAGCTGCTCGTTTTATGTTAAAGATGCTGCACATGGGATTTGACTGGTCAGTGTACTGGTCAAGTACACTTGCAACACGAGTCATCTTCTTGCTGTTGCCAGTTCATGGTCTATCTGCCCTCTTATGCTGGAATGCAATGCCTCTGGACACAAATGGCTAGCTTGCGTTTATTAAATTCATTCATGGGATATACGCACCTCTGGTCAGGCCAGCGTTTACTGCCCACCCCTTAATTGCCCTTGCTGTCACATGACCATCCTTCACAAACTGGCAAGTTACAAAACATGGTCATTACAAGTGTATTTCAGGTTCATTGTTTAAAGTGATGAGATAAAGGTGTTGGTGAAGCCCCGTTCAGCTGGGTTGCATTGTCCAGTCATTGGATTTTATGGCTTGGCCCTCATTCACCGGAATAAATTAGATTATATCTCTGGAGTAGTTCTGGATATGGCAATTCACACTCCTTTAAGCTTATTGCCGTAGGTGTGCTTTCCCTAT
The DNA here is from genome assembly GCF_902713615.1 of Scyliorhinus canicula. Lineage (NCBI taxonomy): Eukaryota > Metazoa > Chordata > Chondrichthyes > Carcharhiniformes > Scyliorhinidae > Scyliorhinus > Scyliorhinus canicula. Next base: position 6,475,630 of record NC_052157.1, on the reverse strand, counting down.
TTCTGCTCTTTGTTAATTTTTAAGTGTAGATATAAATGCCTGGCCATTTAAGACTTATTCTGTGGCTTCAGCCCACTCAACAAACAAAGTCAAGTTTGATATAAAACAGGGTTTTATAACAAAAAATGGCAACTACAACCAACCATGTGGTAGGGGAAGGCATCATGTATACAGGAACTCCTCAGGACATGACGTCAATAGTCACTCCAGCCCCAATGGAGTTTGCCAGCGCCTAATTAATACGTAGGGTTCTCTCTGGATACCCTGTACGTTTTGAGAAGATGCAAGCACAACGCGTGAACACATTCTGGTCAACTTACAGCCAGCTGTTGCTGCAGATCTTTGATTTGAATCTGGAGGGCCTCCATCTGCTGGCTTGGTCTCTTTGGGTTATTAGCAGAATATGAAAGCTGAGACAGGCCATTCAAAGCCTGTTTCAGCCTCTCAACGTCATTCAACAGCTCGGTTATCTGTGAGAAGGGAAGAGAAAAACGTACATTTTTGCCACTTCTTTTGCACACCTAGGGTTCGTATCACAAAGGGGAGGGAAGGGGAGGGGTGGAATCAAACACACTTGAAAATCTTTGGACTTATTCAAATCTCTGGAATGGGAGTTGAGACACAAGAAATGAATTGCAAACATAGTAGTCCAAGTACTTAAATTGCCAACACCTGCAAGTAACGCTGGCCGATCGAAACGCCTTGGAAACCCATTGCAAAAAATTCCTACTACATTCAACACAAGTTATTACTCTTCCCTCACTTCAATCATCAGGCACCTTAGCTACTCAAAACCAAACGTATGGTTTATTTAGGTAAGAGAGAATCTTGCCGAGCATCTTAACATCTTCCTCCGCTTCATGCGAGCGAGCAGACCAGCTAAGAAACACATATGCTTGCTGGACACATGACAGAACTGATCATTACAGGCGGCTGAAACCCCTTCCCCCTCACAGGGCAGTCAATATCCTATTGCACGCAAAGGATCAATTTTCTTGAAGCATTCCAAAGTAACAGTCTGGTCTTCCATTACTCCCAATGTTTCAGTCATTTTATTTTGTGTAGCGTTAAGCACGAAAACGCCTGGTCTAAAAAAAGGCAAACTTTGTCAGTTCAGGAAGAACAAAGATAAATAGAACTCACAGGACAGAAAGGGGTCATTGGTCTCTGCTACCATTTATGCTCCACGTGAGCCTCCCTCCCACTCGACCAACTTCATCTCATCCCATCAACGTATCCTTCGATTCTCTTCTCCATCACGTTCACCTAGCTTCCCTCATTTTAAATGTATCTATTCATCTTAACCATGTGGTAACAAAATCCACATTCTCACCACTCTCTGACTAAAGACGTTTATTGGTTTTGTGATCGACTAAATTGTATCCATCGGTGCTGGACTCTCCAAGTGGAAAGGTTTTGTTTAAACATAAATAAACTGTTGACGGCTAAGGCGGAAACCCAACCCCCCCCCCCCCCCCCCCCCCCCCATTGTACCCAAGCATTAATGCAAGCCATCATTCCTTTTACTCTACCTTGCTATCCTTGGCCTCAATTTGTTTGGCAGACTCCTGAATACTTTTCTGCAGGTCACAGATCGTTACCATGGACTCATCGTATTTATTTTTAAGCTCCTTAATTTGTTGTTCAAAGCTGAAGGATCTCGATTGAAAAGTCTCCTTTTCATCTTTTGCTGATAGCTCTTCCTCTTTAGCACGTAACACTTCAGTGCACATTTGCTCCTCCTTTGCTTTCAACTCCGCCAAGTCTTTTTTTAATGAATTTATCTGAGCCTCTAATGAGCTCTTCATGGTTTCGTGCTCTGATGAATCAGACGCTCCCCTCTCTTTCAGCTCTGTAATTGTGCGACTCAAAGCTTCGCTATCAGCTCGCAGCTGGGAAAGTTCAAGGGCTTTTCTTTTCAATTCCTCCTCTTTTCCATTCAGCTGGTTCTTCAGCCTAACAATATCCATGTCCATCTTCTCTTTCAACTGGGTATGCTGTAGGAGTGGGAGAGAGCTCTTCTTCTGATCGTCTAATTGGAGCTGCAAGCCTTCTACTTTCTGTTGCTCCTGTATGCAAGAATCCCTCACCTTCTCGGTTTCTCTCTGCAGTTCCAAAATTCTGTTATTCATTGATGTTTTCATCGTCTCAAACTCTTCAACAGGAATGTACTGTAATTGTATTCTCTCTTTCAATGCCTGGATATCCGATTGCAGCCTGGCATTTTCCTCCTGTGTTCTTTCATTTTGCAGTTCAACATCTGCATACTTCCTCATTACTTTTTCTACATGCTCATCCTTTTCACCCATACCATTAACAAACTTGCTTTCCATTGCCTCAAATACATCTTTGGAAATGTAATGTTTTTCTAAATTTTCTTCCAAATGTCCAACCTTTTTCTTCAGCTCCTCCGTCTCTTTCTTGTACCCCTCAGCTTCCTCCTGGAACCTACAACATTGCTGAGTTTTCTCTGCCAGCTCGCTTTTCAGTTCTTTCAAAGTAACACCAAGTTCATTTTGCTTCTCTTCATAATTTTTCACAGGAACAAACTGTGACTCGAGGGATTCTTGTAGAGTGTGAAGCTCGTTCAATAAGTTTTCTTTTTCTTTGCGAAGCTCAATTGTTTCCTCCTGAGTTTTCTTGTAATTCAACAGAGTCTGATTGACTTTGTTCTGCTGTTCCTCCATTCTGCTGTTCAAGGTAGTCTTCATTTCTTCATGCTGCTGAAGTGTTATATACTTTTTTTGCATTTGATCCTGAAGGATAATTAGTTGTTCTTTCAACTGCTTATTTTCATGTTCAGCTCTCACCATCTCACCCTGCACTTCATTGCACTGCTTTGTTGCTACTGATAGTTCCACCGCAGCTTTTTCTGAAGTAGTATTCAACATCTTTTTTAACTGCTCATGTTTTTCCAGGGGCACATATTGATTATTCAGAGATTCTTTCAAGGCAGCAATTTCTTTGAGTACATTTTCTGCCTGCAGTTGTGCCTGGTTGTATTTCCGGTTGAGTTCTTCCAGCTCCTTTTCCGATTTGCCAATAATGGAATTCAGAGCTGCTATTTCCTCCTCCTGCTTTTCTGGAGATATGTACTGAGTTTGCACACGATTTAGATTTTGCCTTATTGCATTATTCTCAACACTCAACCTTTCTGATTCTTTCACAGCCACCTTGTGCCTTTGTGATGCCTCAGAAATTTGTTTGTCCAGATCTTGAACAGTTTGGCTCATTGAAGACTTCAGTTTATCGTGTGTTCTCAAAGATACATACTCTGCTTGAATCTTGTGTTTCATGGCTTCCAATTCGGATTTGATGGCATTGTTTTCCCGTTGAATAGCTTCATTCTCCTTTTGCAGGTGTTGTTGCATTTGTGTTATATCAGACAGCTTTCCACTCTGATTGTCAAAGGAACTCCTCAACAGCTGATACTGCTCAAGCTTCACACATGCTGCTACCTGAGCCTTCTCTCGCTCCAGGCCTTTCTGTAGTTGGGCAACTTCTTTCCGAGCTCTTTCACACTTATCCCTCTCCGCTGCCACCTGCTTCTCCTTCTCTTCCAAACCACAGATGAAAGAATTCCTCATATTCTCAAACTCTTCAGCTGGTATGCACTGCAATATTTTCTTCTTCATGGTCTTCAGCTCATTTTCCATCCCAGTCACCTTTCGCTCTGCTTCTTGCTTCCTTTGCTCCAACGTTGTTAAAGACTCCTGAAGCCCCTTCACCTCCTCCTTGTACCTGTCCACTTCCTTAACCTCCACCGATTCCTGTATGGATAACACACCAAGTTTCACTTGGTTTTGGAGCCTCTCCACCTCTGCCAAGGCTTCCTCATGCTTCGATTTCACACCCCTCAGCTGGTTTCTCAGTTCCTCCACCACTCTGTTGTTTCCGGCAGACCCCTGTTTCGAGAGGTGATCCTTCAGCGCGTTGACGTGGGCTTGCAGGAGCTTAACCTTTCCTTCCGATTCGAACATTCGCTTCTGAACTTCACTCAATGCATCCTCCAGCTGCTTGATCTGCTCCTCCGATTCCTGTTTCACCCGGTTGCACTCGTCTTTCAAAACCTCGCAATGCTGATTCCTCCCCGACAACTCCATCTGCAGGCTGACTATCTCTTTCCTCGCCACCTCGAACCTTTTTCGGGTCATCTCCAAGTCCTTCCTCAAATGCTCATTGGCATCACACGCGCTTTGACTCAGCCGTAAAATCTCACTCGATCCAACTGCCGATTTGGAGGCATGCTGAAAGAAAAAGAATTGAAATAACCATTAAACACGATCAATTAAACTAAACGTTAAGAGACTAATCTGCCATTTTTAGTCTGCAATAATTGGAGAAGCGATACCTTGAATCTGAAATTCAATTGAATTTTAAACAAATGGGAGAAAAGCCTTTCCTTCCCAACAAACAGCTCACCAACAAAATAGTATTTTCTGAGAATCTGATTTTGACCAGATCAGTGATTAACAAAACTGTCAGTCTTAGTTTCAAAAAAAAAAGAGGGAGCACCTTACGACCTATTCAGACACTGATTTGCAGTAACCTCTCAATGATACGTGACCTAAATGGAATGTGCGCTTCAATAAACTCCTTCAGCTCTACAACACCCCCAGCCCCAAAATAGTGATAATAATGATAATCTTTATTAATGTCACAAGTAGGCTTACATTAACACTGCAATGAAGTTACTGTGAAAATCCCCTCATCGCCACATTCTGGCGCCGGTTCAGAATGTCCAAGCATGCCTTTCGAGACTCGTGGGACGAAACCGGAGCACCCGGAGGAAACCCACGCAGACACGGGGAGAGCGTGCAGACTCCACACAGACAGTGACCCAGTGGGGAATCGAACCTGGGACCCTGGAGCTGTGAAGCAACTGAGCTAACCACTGTGCTACCGTGCCGCCCTTTGGAATTTCCTTTTCTAACAGTCCAGTCTCTTCGACATCCAGAGGTCGATGGATCGAACAGCGCATCAGGATTGCATTCGCTGGAGTTCAGAAGCATGAGGGGTATCTCGTAGAAACTACAAAATTGTAACACGGTAGACGCAAGGAGAATTTTCCCAATGGCGAGGGTGTCCAGAACCAGATGTCACAATCTGAGGGCGTGTAGACCATTTAGGACTGAGAGGAGAAGGAATTTCTTCACCCAGAGAGAGCAGAATTCACTACTGCTGAAACTAATTGAGGCCAAAACATTGTAATGCTTTCAGGAAGCGGTTAGATAGAACACTTGGGGCAATTGAATTGGATGATCCGCCATGATCATAATGAATGACAGAGCAAGCTCGAAGGGCCAAATGGCCTCCTCCTGATCCTATTTTCTATGTTTAATAAAGCAGCAAAGGTCATTAAAATGAGTTGGTTCGAGAAGCGTTTGGATGCATTTATAGAAAAGGAAGGAATTGGAGTCAAGGCAGGTAGTTGGCAAAAATTAGTTTGTTGTGTTTACGGACTTTAAAAATCTCCATTTTCCCAGTGGAGCATATGTTGGAAAATAAATATCTTAGTACCGGATTGCTCTCGTCTCAAGTAATGTTTGAAACATCAGACTGTAGTAGATTTATTAACATGTTGTTCAACATATTAACTAGAACATGGGATTCCTTCAGCTTTACTAAATGGGATTGGTAATATTTTCATTACCGATTAGCTTTTGATATCAGCCGGAGCTCATCTTTATTCCCTTTTCAGATCTTCACAAGAGCAGTGGAACGTCGCCAGAGAATAAACCACCCTCAAAAACACAAAAGTAATCCTTGACCTCGCACAGCGTCCCACTTCAAATTGAAAAGGAAAGTTACAAATACCCTTGGCAGTGACTCAGGTGACTAATTCTCTTGCAGATGCCGAATTGTAATCACTTGCAGCAAGGGAATTGCACTTGTTGGGGGAAAAAATAAAAGGCAACAAGGATTACCTATGTACTATGAAAGAGCAGAGCAAGATTGAAAGCGATTAACGTGTAAACTCATTGTGGAGAACGGTGTACCATTCCCTAAACTCTGCATCACAACTCTGAACAAGCCATTCTAAAGAAAATTAATTCAGCAAAAATCTATTTCAAACTGCAAAACTATTGCTTCACCAGCCCAATCAGAACGTTAGAGAGAGATAAAACCTTGGCTGCCCGTATCCTGGTAAGGTATTCCCGTACCAGCCTCCCCGAACAGGCGGCGGAATGTGGCGACTAGGGGCTTTTCACAGTAACTTCATTTGAAGCCTACTTGAAATGAAATGAAATGAAAATCGCTTATTGTCACGAGTAGGCTTCTAATGAAGTCACTGTGAAAAGCCCCTAGTCGCCACATTCCGGCGCCTGTTCAGGGAGGCTGTTACGGGAATCGAACCGTGCTACTGGCCTGCTTGGTCTGCTTTCAAAGCCAGCGATTTAGCCCTGTGCTAAGCAGCCCCTTGTGACAATAAGCAATTTTAATTTCATTTCATTTTCAGTTCAAGGGGCGGGCTGCGCCTGATTCAGTGCGTCGCTCCCTCAGGGCTGCACTGAAGTGTCAGATTAAATTCTTGTGCAAAGTCCAGGGCTGGAGTTTGAATTCACACAAACTACTGACTCTAGTTAAAACAAATAAAATATATTGTGCTATTTCAAAAGTTTGGTTTAATTCCTCATGGACGTCATGCTGTAAGTAATCATCATCGGCCACTGTCTAGTTCAAGATGAAAATGATGCAAAGCACGTTGTGTACACCTTCATCACTACGTGTTTCAAGATGACCAAAGCGATGCGTGGGAGGCTCTAAAAGAATCAGTAAAGTCAAACGAAAATAATAAAAATGACAACCACGAACAATTTATTTTAGTTGTCTGCATGTATTTGCTGAAGAGGGCTAAGCACATCACTGAAAGCAGACAGGCCAAGTTTGGAGAAGCTGCAAAACCTGATCATGTTTAAATTTTTGACAGCCTCAGGTGTTGACTTCGCCAGCCTTGCCTTTCCCTGCCCATCCTTTCAAAACAGCAGCTCATCCAGGAAAACTAAAGCCTAAATGCATACTGGACAACCATTATCCCGGTGGCACAGTGGTTAGCACTGTTGCTTTCCAGCGCCAGGGTCCCAGCTTCGATTCCCGGCTTGGGTCACTGTCTGTGTGGAGTCTGTACGTTCTCCCAGTGTCTGCGTGGGTTTCCTCCGGGTGCTCCGGTTTCCTCCCACAAGTCCCAAAAGACGTGCTTGTTAAGTGAATTGGACATTCTGAATTCTCCCTCCGTGTACCCGAACAGGTGCCGGAGTGTGGCGACTAGGGGATTTTCACAGTAACTCCATTGCCGTGTTGGGGCTGGTTTAGCACAGGGCCGAATAGCTGGCTTTTAAAGCAAACCATGGCAGGCCAGCAGCGCGGGTTCAATTCCCGTACCAGCCTCCTCGAACAGGCGCCGGAATGTGGCGACTGGAATGGGGCTTTTCACAGTAACTTCATTTGAAGCCTACTTGTGGCAATAAGTGATTTTCATTTCATGTAATGTAAGAATACATGTGGCAATAAGATTATTATTCGCGCCTTCTTGACTATTAAATGGGCGGCACGGTGGAACAGTGGTTAGCACTGTTGCTTCCCAGCTCCGGGGTCCCAGGTTCGATTCCCGGCTTGGTTCACTGTCTGCGTGGAGTCTGCACGTTCTCCCCGTGTCTGCGTGGGTTTCCTCCGGGTGCTCCAGTTTCCTCCCACAAGTCCCGAAAGACATGCTGTTAGGTGAATTGAATATTCTGAAGAACAGGCGCCGGAATGTGGCGACTAGGGGCTTTTCACAGTAACTTCATTGCAGTGTTAATGTAAGCCTACTTGTGGCAATAAAGATCATATTAAATAATGCTGGGATTATAGACCATCTTGTCCATTGATATTCAACATCTTCATTCAGTGAAGCTCAGTAAACGCGACAAGACTACTCTCACCAGCAACAAAGCAGAAATAATGCTGCATCAGAACTTTATTTTAAAATGAAAAACATTTATGACAGTAAATCTTTACATAATTGCCACTACAAGTTATTCAAATACACGCAAGTCAAAAAAGCATTTACCTGTAACTCGGTACCAGGGACGTTGACCTGCTTAACAGCCATTTCTTCTTTCACTAATTTTAATTTACAGGAAATGAAACAAAAAACAAATACTTAGTCCATTGATCCAACGTCATCAAAGCCACTTTCTTCATTAGCTCAATCTCCACCCAAATATTCAGCTAAACGTCCTGGTCATTTTGAATATAAAGTGTACCCAAGATCAAACAATAATCTCGTTGTACCACAGGGGAACAACATAATTCACTGCACTTTGTTAGCCCAGAATGAATTGCGAGAATTGGTAAGACATTTACTTTAATAAAAAAATAAACTAAAGCAAAAGTGGCCCGAGGCACCATAGTACTTCTGGAGGAAATTGGAATTTAGTATGGGTTGTACCCTGACTTTTTTTCCTTTTGGAATCTCGGTTCAAATTTCACCTAGTTTCAAGAGATGGAAGTCTATATTGTCTGCTGGGACTTTTATTTACATAGTGCTACCAACTTTTATAGATGTACCATAGAAAGCATCCTATCGGGCTGCATCACAGCCTGGTATGGCAACTGCTCGGCCCAAGACCGCAAGTAAAGTCAGAGAGTCGTGAACACAGCCCAGTCCATCACACAAACCTGCTTCCCATCCATTGGCTCCATCTGCACCACCCGCTGCCTGGAGAAAGCGGGCAGCATAATCAAAGACCCCTCCCACCCGGCTTACTCACTCTTCCAACTTCTTCCATCGTACACGAGAAAGTCTGAGAGCATGCAGAAACAGATTCAAAAACAGCTTCTTCCCCGCTGTTACCAGACTCCTAAACGACCCTCTGATGGACTGACCCGATTAATACTACACTCCTGTATGCTTAACGCGATGCCAGTGTCTATGTAGTTGCAGTGTGGATCTTGTGTTGCCCTATTATGTATTTTCTTTTTATTTTATTTCCTTTTCATGCATTACAAATTATCTGTCTGAGCTGCTCGGAGAAAAATACTTTTCACTGTACCTCGTCTAACTGGGTTGCTCGTCAGAAGAGACAGGACAGACTCTGGGCTGAATAGCCTCCTTCGTCGCTGTATTATTCTAATCTGCACCCAATTCAATATTCATTGCCAAGACTCACTTGAGAGCTCATGAGGGGAGATCTTAGCTCAGGGAAAAGTGGATGTGAGTGCAGTTGTGTGTTGCACTTTTGAGGTGGGGGTTCAGGTGCATCATTGAGGCATAGTAAAAAGTTTTCTGGCTCAGGGAGTCATCAACATGTGCAACCGATACCAGAAATGGGGAAAATACACCATTCCAGGGCATTAAACATCCCGGATTCCTTGACAATTGCCAAAGAACATTTTAAATTGATGCACCATATCACAAACAATGCAAATGGAAACTTCTGATCAGCTTTTAAAAGGTGTTTGCAACAGCAGACCTGAAAACAATAATGGACTTTCTGAATTAAAAAAAAAATTTAAGTACCCAATTTTTTCCCCCCCAATTAAAGGCAATTTAGCGTGGGCAATCGACCTACGCATCTTTGGGTTGTGGGGGTGAGACCCACACAGACATGGGGATAATGTGCAAACTCCACACGGACAGTGACCCAGGGCCGGGATCGAACCCAGGTCCTCAGCGCCGTAAGGCAGCAGTGCTAACCACTGTACCACCATGCCGCTTAGGACTTTCTGAATTTGAACAGATCAAAAACTAGTTGAAAGGTAATACCTCCAGACGCCTCCTATCATTATTTCAGTCTATTCACATCTCAAGAGTTCACCTGAGACAGCACAGGATAACGTTGAACATATCAATAAACACAAAAATGAAAGCGCACTTAATCAATCTCAATATCAATGAACACAAAATAAGGGTGGCATGTGGCACAGTGGATAGCACTGGGATTGCGGCGCTGAGGACCCGGGTTCGAATCCCGGCCCTGGGTCACTGTCCCTGAGGAGTTTGCACATTCTCCCCTCGTCTGCGTGGGTTTCACCCCCACAACCCAAAGATGTGCAGGGTAGGTGATTTGGCTAAATTTCCCCTTAATTGAAAAAAAATAATTGGGTACTCGAAATTTTCTTAAAAAATGAACACAAAATACTCCAAACCATGAACACAAAATACAAAGCATCATTTTGGAATGAAACAAGGATTTGAGTTTATCGCCTGTCTGATGCGCACACCCACTCAGCAGGCCCAGAATCAGGTGTGAAATGCACATCTGGCTGCGATCAGCCCCAGAACACGATTTCACACTGGCCGGCCAATCACCAGGCAGCCAGCGTGAAACGGGCGATGGAAAAGGCTCATCGCTGCCAGGGAGGGCAAGAAGAGGGTGGGCGCAGAGATAACGGAGGGTGTGGGCTTGCAGTTCCAATGGTCACCCTCCGGGGGAGAGAGCCGATGCAAAGCTGTGCGAGGGAGATGCTGACCTGGTGAAACAGTAATGAATTGCGACAGAGAAACCCTGCAAGGAGTGCGTCGAGGCAGCACATTCAAACCCCAGTCTCCAAACATCATTCCAGCCCCAACAGCTCATCCCACCCTGGGTCGAGGCTGCAGCTAAAAGGCAACGGCCGCCTGGCCATTCCAATGGCAGGCGGGCCGCATCAAACTGCGTTCAACTGATTGTCGCAGACGCGCTTCCAACTCTCGGGCGCCAACTGAAATATTGCGCAAGTACGCAATGGTGTCTGGCCGTGTGCTCAACTTCTTCCCTCCTGATTTCTCACACTTCTGAGTTGGGCACTTGCCCGCCCGAGCAATGCAAAATTCTAGCCAGTCTTCAAGTGTTACTGCTACTCAATATTAACACTCACAGGACGGCACGTGACACGGTGGTTAGCACTGCTGCCTCACAGCGCCGAGGACCGGGGTTCGATCCAGGGCTGGGTCACTGTCCGTGTGGAGTTTGCACATTCTCCCAGTGTCTGCGTGGGTTTCACCCCCACAACACAAAGATGTGCAGGTTAGGTGGACTGTCCATGCTAAATTGAAATGAAATGAAATGAAAATCGCTTATTGTCATGAGTAGGCTTCAAATGAAGTTACTGTGAAAAGCCCCTAGTCGCCACATTCCGGCGCCTGTTCGGGGAGGCTGTTACGGGAATCGAACCGTGCTGCTGGCCTGCTTGGTCTGCTTTCAAAGCCAGCGATTTAGCCCTGTGCTAAACAGCTGCTAAAATTGCCCCATAATTAGAAAAAAATAATAATTGGGTACTCTAAATTTATATTTAAAAAAATTAACACTCACCATTAAACCTTCATAACTTAGGTACCAATAAAATATTAGTGCATCATTGCAACTAAAGGACAAAACAGCGAAGACAAAACAGAAAGATGACTGGTGCTGAGGATCCAGAATAAATGCTGGAAATACAGAGTAGGCCAGACAACAAACAGCTGGAGAGAAAAAACGAAGTTCACATTTCAGGTCAATGACCTTTCATCAGACATTAACTCGTTTTTTCTTTCCACGGATTTTGCGTGACCTGCTGAGTATTTTCAGCAATTTATGACTAAATGCTTGAGGTTAAGCACATTAAACGCCAGGGTAGAGCAGGGGTTTTACAGTATATTCGGGACTTTCAGATACTCATGCCATGTCGCAAAACAAGATTTTTCATCGAGTATCGTCCGCTGACGTATATCATTTTCACATTTACATACTGCAGAATGCTCCTGAGCTAAACCAGGAGATGTGCCAATGGATTCAGATTTATCCTTGCGGATTTGTCTATGTCACTCACTCCATCCAAGGTTGCATTTCTTTGCTGACAATTTCAATGTAAACAAACTTGACCATGACAGAATGATACTGGAGAATTAGAATTTGATCTCACCTTTCACCATCGGGATGCCAGAGGTCATCTGCTCGTACAAATGCCCGGTCTACAAAACAAAAAAAAAAACGTTTCATTTTTAATTACGTGAAAGAGAATCCTCCAATGATTCAACAACAACTGCTTGCATTTCTATAACAGCTTTAATGTGGTTAAACCCCACCAAGCCGTCTCACAGGAGCATTGTAAAGCAAAACTTGACACAAAGCAAAGATTTGGTCAAACGAGTTGCTTTCAAGGTACATTTTTTTATTAATTCATTTATGGGATGTGGGCGTTGCTGATTAGGCCAGCATTTATTGTCCATCTCTAGTTGCCCTTCAGAAGGTGGTGGTGTGCTGCCTTCTTGAACCGCTGCAGTCCTTGTGGTGTAGGTACACCCACTGTGCTGTGAGGGAGGGAGTTCCAGGATGTTGCCCCAGCAACAGTGAAGGAACGGCCGATATATTTCCAAGTCGGGATGGTGAGTGACTTGGAGGGGAACCTCCAGGCGGTGGGGTTCCCAGGTATCTGCTGTTCTTGTCCTTCTAAATAGTAATGGTCGTGGATTTGGAGGGTGCTGTCTAAGGAACCTTGGTGAGTTCCTGCAGTGCATCTTGTAGATGGTACACACGGCTGCCACTGTTGGTCGGTGGTGGAGGGTTTGAATGTTTGCGCGAAGAGAAGCAGTCAAGCATTTTGGAAGAGAAAAGAGAGATCGAAAGGTGAAGGGGAATTGTAGAGCTTAGGGCCAAGTTATTACGATCCCGGACCAGATCCCAATTTATATTCGGAAAACCGGACAAAACCCCACTATTTTCTTGAAAAAAAACGGGAGGAAAAGAATACTTCGCTCCAGGAGTGATTCAACGTTGCAAATAGGGATATGGTGTATTAAAGCAAACGTTGTTACCATAGTATTAAATTATCTTAACACCATAAAAGAAATAGCTTACAGTAAATAGTTAAACAATTCTTAATGAAAGGAAACGGTTCACTACGAACTTATACCTCCTTTACCTCCAATTACACAAAGCTCATCAGAGGTCAAACATCATTTACAAATAAAGTTAGCAAAGAAAGAGGTACTTGCTGTACAGAGATGTCTTGGAAAGACCGCTTGAGGAGAGAGATCCTTCTGTCTGTGTCAGACTATTGCTTAATCTCACAGGATGTTTGCAAAATCTGCTGTTCAGCTCACAGCTTCTGGCAGAACTCATCCCAAAACTACCTGCTACATACCTGGTCCCTCCCATTAGGACATCATCTTTATCCCACTCAAATCCCATGACCTGATTACTCGAGTTTTAAACACAATGTTTCTAATTATGTACTCCCAAGAAATCACAAAGACCCATTTGCCTCTCCTTTTAAATATAAGCATGGTTCGAAATAATGCTGATCTCACTTTTATGGCATCTTAATGGCATCTTCTGTAGCCACAGTGTCTGCTCGTCTTTTAAACCAGGATTTTTTAAACAATGACTGCACCTGATATATATGAAACAATATTATACATATCAGAAATTATGACGTTCAGCAGCTGAAGATGCGATGGCCAAATGTTGGCGAATGTTTAAAATCAGCAATGCACAAGAAGTTAGAATTGGAGAGGGGCTACAATTTAAGAGTTTGAGGAAGAGGATACAGAGGAGGAGGCCATGGAGAGACTTGAACTAAAGGATGTGATTTTCTTTTTAATTGAGGCACTGCTGAACTGGGAGCCACTGTAGTTCTGCAATGGCAGGGGTGATGGGTAACAGGACGGGGTGCACATCAGGACATGGGCAGCAGAGTTTTGGCAAGCTCAGGTTTTAAGTAGGGTGGAAGATGGGAGACTAACCGGACAAGAGTGAGAACAATTTGTAATTCAATTTGGAAGAATATCACCCAGTCAAGTTTAAGCCAGAGAGGGCAGCACGGGGACGCAGTGGGTTAGCCCTCACGGCTCTGGGTCACTGACCGTGTGGAGTTTGCACATTTGCCCTGTGTTTGAGTGGGTTTCGCCCCCCCCCCCCCCCCCCCCCCCCCCCCCCAAAGATGTGCAATGTAGGTGAATTGGCCACGCTAAATTGCCCCGTAATTGGAAAAAATGAATTGGGTACACTAAATTTTGTTTTAAAAGTTGAAGCTAGAGAGCTGGGAGGGGTAACAAGTGTCATATTATCGATCGTAGACAGGGCAGCAAGGTCCTGCATCTTATCATGACTGAGTGATCGAATGTGTGACTGATAGCAAGTCCACCAATCATTCAGCACAAAGTGGCAGTAAACGGACAGGCGGCACAGCTGGTTAGCACTGCTGCCTCACAGCGCCATGGACCAGGGTTCGATTCCGGCCTCTGTCTGTGCAGAGTCTGCACGTTCTCCCTGTGCCTGCGTGGGTTTCCTCCAGTTGCTCAGGTTTCCTTCCAAAGATGTGCAGGTTAGGCAGATTGGCTATGCTAAATTGCCACTTAGTGTTAATGTAAGCCGACTTGTGACAATTAAAAGATTATAAATATCAAGCCACTCAGTTCAAGGGCAATTAGAGATGGGCAATAAATGCTGACCAGTGGCACCCACATCGCATGAATGAAGAGAAAAAAATATATAAAGCACCTTTTGCATCCTTAGGACAATTATTAAGGGCTTCATCTCAAAGCCAATAAGGTACTTCTGAAGTGCAACGTTGTAATGTAAAAAACAGGGGAGCCAATTCGCGCACAGTAAACACACACACACACAATAATCTGGTTTGGTGATGTTGGCTGAGGGGTAAATAAGTGTCTGGACACCAGAGAGAACTCTGCTGCTTGCCTTTCAGGCCTACCGTGGGATTGTTTACGTCGCCCGAGGGTGTAGACGGGTCTTTGTCTTAACGTCTCACCCTCCCTCCCTCAACTGTGTACTGGAATGTCAGCTTGCTACTGTGCTTTAATACTTTGCAATGGTGATTAGACAGAATAGGAGACAGAACCTATTAGCAATGATGAATGAAGCAGTGGGTTTGAATCACGGCAGTGATCATTTTAGTATGTCAACCTGAAGAAGTCATTTGCGTACCTCGTAAGTTTTAAGCTTTGCTTTCAGGCTCTCGAGGACCTTCAAGTTCTCTTCCTTTTCTCGATCTCTTGCCATCAATAGGTTTTTCAGCTGCTGTCTCTGGAAGATTGAGCACAGTGCAGTATCATAAATCACTCACTGTTCAAGTACCATTTGGATTTAATGGCTGATTTGCTGTTCAGGCAATCACTAGTGTGCAACTTGTCCCCGTATAGAAGGTATCAAAAATATATAGCGCGAGAGAGACAGATTTTCAGTCTGGACGGCAAAAGTGATCCCTGAATTAAACCCGGAACCCGAGCTCAAGGTTTTGCTCCTCGTTCTAGACAGCCCCTCCCCCCCCCCAACCTCACAGGGTGGAGAAAAGATATCAACTCCTCAAAATCATCATCTGGCATCAAACGTTATTCTAAAAACGGCCTCCACAGAAAATATCAGCACTGATACCACTTCTTGCATCATCGGACTAAACCTCGAGCGTGAGGAAAGATGAGAAGGTCTCAACCCCCACAGCAATCAGCAGACTGCCAGCAAGGTGAAAAGAGGTTTAACAACATAAAAGAGATTTAGGATCAATGTCAAGCGTTGCTTACTACAGAGGCTGATGAAAAGCTGGAACCTGTTTCTGAGCAGATTGCTTGAAGACAGGATCCTGGACATATTAAAGAAACAGCTGGGTACCATAATAGGAGGATTTGGCGTTCAGAAAGAACTAAATCAAAAACTCTGAACCACCTTCTTCATTCTTGTGATTTGCGATGGGGTTTGAGCAAACCAACTCAAATACATTCAGTAAATTGCGGGAGAAAATGGGACTGCAGACATGATAGGTACAGATGAGATCAAATGCAGCACAATCTTCGATCCTGCAGCATGGGGAACAGCTTAACCTACACAACGGTCACATAATCGCACAAAGCACTTTGAGGTGTATAAACCTGATGAACTGCTGCACACGTTCAACATACTGACCACTTTAAATTGCAGCAATATTAGGCGGAATAGTAACAACGTGAAGATTGATGAACATTCTTTAGTTCTGCCCAAAAGGTTTAAGCCATAAAGGAGAACATGGACAAATCAGCAAGGAAGAGTCATCGGAGCCTTGATCCTACATAAATACATAAACTACAGTGGGAGATAGATCCAGAGAACTTTCACGGTATATTGGAAGGGCAGAGCACGGGGCCACTACTCTGTCTCAGATTGGTTGAACTTGCTTCATATGCGGAAGCTCCTCTTCTTTAGGAGACCATTATTGGAATGGATCCCCAGATAGCTCATCCATCCAGATTGACCCCCAACTTGGGTTAAATGGCCTTCCTTACTCAATGATCCTGTGATCACCTTATGAATCCAGAACTGGATTCTCTTACATTGGTCAGTCAATTTCTAGCTAATACCGGACAATGCAAAGAAAAAAAGCAAGCAACACTAAAATTTCAAACTGGCTCAGGAACACAGGGTGCTGGCACAAGAAACAAAGTCAGGCAGGCCGCAGTAGAATGTTTAAGCTTTTCTTTGTTCCTATTGAGAGAGGTGACAGCACAAAGCTTAAGACAGAAGAGATAGATTCAAGCACAGTAGTGGTAATTAGTGCAAATTTTTTAAGAGCCTGAAGATTACAGAAAGTTGGAAAGAAAGAGAGAATTAGATTAATCCACAGGATCCTGGAAACAACACACTGAGACGACGACAGTTGGCGAATCTGGATTTCAACAGAAAAAGAAAATATAGAGGAATGAAGAGAAGGGCGAACAGCTGATTCTCCACTCACAGATATTTCATAGTGACAATTGAAAAGGCAATTACCTCATTCTGAAGGTCTCCCACTGCTTTGCACTCCTAGATAACAGGAATAACAGATCTGATTATCAAGTACAATGAACACTTCAATTTGACCATGTTTTCATCGCAGGCCCTTCACAATAATGTTCTTGGTTGGCTTGAGTTTCCAGTAATTAATCAACTGTTGAAAGTTTCTAATTAACTTTGGGATTTTTCTTCTTTATATAAAATGACCAAAGCAGTTTGGTGAAAACCCAAGGCCCTTAAATGCACGGCCAGCAGCAAAGCTGAAAAAGAGTCGGAGAGAAAAGGCACGTCAAGTCAAGGAGTAACAACGAATTGGTGCCAAGCCTCAGCCCGTAGATCATTAGAGAGAAGAAAAGACTGGAAGACAAAGAGAACATCCATAACTTTGAAGTCCTGGAAAAGAATGAGTTGCAAGACGGAGGTGGTGTAAAGAACTCAACTTTAGAACGGAGGACAGAAGCAAAAGGTAAAGCATGTCGGCGATTTTTCTGAAGAGGGGGACAGTGACTATAGCAGTGAGATAAGGATGAAGAAAGACACACATTTAAAGAAAGATACGTGCTCACAAACCCCCAAGATGAAAAATAATCCATGTCACAACCGATGATCTTTGGTGCAAAAGCTATTTGATATTCGGAAATCAGAGCAAATAAGACACTTGTTGAAAAATTGCACAAAATTATAGCATAGAAGCGAACTCCCCAAGGTGAAACATTGCAAATTACAACTACTCGCTGATCTGAAGCCGAGTGTAATTTTTAATTATTTTAAATATAGAAATGCATTTCCTGCTCTTAAATGGCAATTGTTAAACCATAAAGAACTTGCTCAAACACCTTCACTAATTTAGAAAATTATCATAAAATCTCTTGTGTATAATTAAATCTAGAATAAGATTTTGCGAAGAGTACTCTCATGAGGACGTGCTAAATAATGGATTGGCTTTACAAATGTCACCAGCGGCTTAGATGAAAACATTGCTGTACAAGGTGCAAGTGGGAGTGAGAAACAATTTCCCAGGAAACAGCAGCTGTAATTATAGAGTGATGGGATTCAAAAGGACACCTGGGTGTCCACTGGCTGGCATGCACAAGATGGGCTGAGTGTCCTCCCTCTGTGCTGTAACTTTTCTATGGTTCTATGAGCAGGGATAACTAAGTTTAGAATGAAACTACTCCAATTTGCCACCAGCTGTAAGACATTGTGTGTTTGAAATAGAAATTAGACACAGGGCAAAGATTATTAAAACTAAATTTGGTAAGCAAGAATTGACTGAAAACGATACAAGTTCAGCACCTTCCCCTCGGCTTGTTTAGCTCACTGGGCTAAATCGCTGGCTTTTAAAGCAGACCAAGCAGGCCAGCAGCACAGTTCGATTCCCGAACCAGCCTCCCCGGACAGGCGCCGGAATGTGGCGACTAGGGGCTTTTCACAGTAACTTCATTGAAGCCTACTTGTGACAATAAGCGATTTTCATTTCATTTCATTGGAGTTGAGACGAACTCCAGTATTGATGAGTGCATAAACTCACACAGGTGTATAACACCGGTCAACAAGGTGCAACATGACTTCCATTAATGCATCACCCTTTGAGAGTCCCCAACTCTCAGAATACATTTTAGTTTCCAAATGCACAGTAATTCCTTGGTGGAAATGGTTACTTTCATTTTGATGTCCATGTAAAATACTTTGCACCTCTCCAAACTGGAACCCTGCTCCTAAAATAGACAATTTCTGAGTTTGATAATTCAGTTCTATTCTGTTTCTATAGAATAGAATTTGAACCATTGAATTCCTACAGTGCAGGGGGAGGCCATTCGGCCCATTGAGTCTGCACCGGCCCTCTGAAAGAGCAGCCTAGGAGGATGGGTGAGTAAATTTGCGGATGACACTAAAGTCGGTGGAGTTGTGGAAAGTGCGGAAGGATGTTGCAGGTTACAGAGGGACATAGATAAGCTGCAGAGCTGGGCTGAGAGGTGGAAAATGGAGTTTAATGCAGAAAAGTGTGAGGTGATTCATTTTGGAAGGAGTAACAGGAAGACAGAGTACTGGGCTAATGGCAAGATTCTTGATAGTGTGGATGAGCAGAGAGATCTCGGTGCCCATGTACATAGATCCCTGAAAGTTGCCACCCAGGTTGATAGGATTGTTAAGAAGGCGTAACATTAGCTTTTATTGGTAGAGGGATTGAGTTTCGGAGCCATGAGGTCATGTTGCAGCTGTACAAAACTCTGGTGCGGCCGCATTTGGAATATTGCATACAGTTCTGGTCGCCGCATTATAGGAAGGATGTGGAAGCATTGGAAAGGGTACAGAGGAGATTTACCAGGATGTTGCCTGGTATGGAGGTAAGATCTTATGAGGAAAGGCTGAGGGACTTGAGGCTGTTTTCGTTAGAGAGAAGAAGGTTAAGAGGTGACTTAATTGAGGCATACAAGATGATCAGAGGATTAGATAGGGTGGACAGTGAGAGCTTTTTTGCTCGGATGGTGTTGGCTAGCACGAGGGGACATAGCTTTAAATTGAGGGGACATAGATACAGGACAGATGTCAGAGGTAGGTTCTTTACTCAGAGAGTAGTAAGGGCATGGAATGCCCTGCCTGCAACAGTAGTGGACTCCCCAACATTAAGGGCATTTAAATGATCATTGGGTAAACATATGGATGATAAGGGAATAGTGTAGATGGGCTTTAGAGTGGTTTCACAGGTCGGTGCAACATCGAGGGCCAAAGGGCCTGTACTGCGCTGTAACGCCTGTAACGTTCTAGGCCCACTCGCCCACATTTTCCCCGTAACTGGTCCAGCATCACATTGAGCCAAATGTTCTCTTAATTTCAACCCTTCCCCCTCCACAACTTTGCTTGCTCCCTCCTCCAGCCCTAAAACCCTCAGATATCTCCTCGCCCCTCCAATTTTTGTCCTACCGTGCCGTCCCAATTTCATCGCACCAACGTGAATGGCCGTACCGTGAGCTGCCATAGCCCAAGCTCTGGAATGTCCAACCTGCACCTTTCTGCCTCTCCCTCCTCCTTTAAGATGCTTCAGAATCCTACCTGCCTGACCAAGCCTGCCACAAAATCGCCCATCTGTCTCAGTTTGAAAATGCGCCCGTGGGGCATTTTTGGGACATCCTGCTTTTGTAAAAGTTTCTATTTCCATTCAAGTTGCTTTTGTACCTGGTTCAGTTGCTTTTGAAGTCCGCTGACTCTCTCGAGGAACAGCCTCTGTTCTTGGTGAAGCTTTTTCAACTTGCCTTTGAGTTCTTCATTTTCAGCCTGAAGTTCCTGGACATGTGATTATCACAAATAAATTAAATATTTATTCTGAACAATGTTCCTACAAAAAAAAAAATAAGCAAAGGAGGGAGGGTAACATTGGATTTTGTGGCTTACAATTTTCAAGCAGGAAGCCAGCCATTCAATTCGGAAATCGCTTATTGTCACGAGTAGGCTTCAAATGAAGTTACTGTGAAAAGCCCCTAGTCACCACATTCCGGCGCCTGTTCAGGTAGGCTGTAATTTCCAAGGCCAGCCTTCCCGCTCAAATAGCTTTGGAAACAATGAGATGCAAAGTCAAGGTGGTGTCGACCTGTTCAAGTGGACTCAAGGGGATTCCACAGGATAATTAGGAATTATCCTTCTCAGGGATATTTAGCAATGGCCAATTATTGCTGGCCTTGCCAGTGATGCTTTTATCCCAGCAGTTAATTTTTTTTTTTTAAATGGGAGGGAGATCGCCCGAATTCTGGTCAACATTTATCCCTCCGTCAACATCAAAAGTAATCAGGTCATTACAACATTGGCTGCCACCATTCTTGCATTAGAATGGTGACTACACTTAAAAGGGGCAGCACGGTAGCATGGTGGTTAGCATAAATGCTTCGCAGCTCCAGGGTCCCCGGTTCGGTTCCCGGCTGGGTCACTGTCTGTGCGGAGTCTGCACGTCCTCCCCGTGGGTGCGTGGGTTTCCTCCGGGTGCTCCGGTTTCCTCCCACAGTCCAAAGATGTGCGGGTTAGGTGGATTGGCCATGCTAAATTGCCCGTAGTGCCCTAAAAAGTAAGGTTAAGTGGGGGGTTGTTGGGTTACGGGTATAGGGTGGATACGTGGGTTTGAGTAGGGTGATCATTGCTCGGCACAACATCGAGGGCCGAAGGGCCTGTTCTGTACTGTTCTATGTTCTATGTTAAAAGCTTTGGGCATAAACACTTTGTGATATTGAGGTTATAATGTGGGAACTGTAGCGGCCAAAAGGTGTACAGTTAGCACTGACGGACACCAGCATGATACAATAATCTGCTTTCTTAAAAAAAAACATTAGTTGAGGGATAAATGTCATCAAGAACAATAGGAACAGTACCCCATACTCTTTTCTAAAATAGGACCTGTTGCATTCACTCGGCGGGGTAGACAAGACCACAGCGACACCTCAAACAATGCATCGCTCCCTCAGTACGACGTAGGGAGCTTCAAGCCGATTCTGTGCCAGAGTTTCTGGAATGGGACTTGTGAACTCAACCTTCGGACTCAGACCATGACTGAGCCACAGCGGCCAATACCCCCAAAATGTAACAACATATGAATTAGGAACAGAGTGGACCATTCAGCCCCTTGAGCCTGCTCCACTATTCAACAAGCTCAGGGCGGATTGGACTGTGGCCTCAACTCCACATTCTTGCCTACCCCATACATCCTTTGACTCCCTTGAAAATCAAGAATCCATTTCACTCGCCTTGGAAATATTTAATGGCCCTGCCTCTACCTCTCTCTGGGGAAAGAGAGTTCCACAGATTCATGACTGTCTGAGAGAAAAAAATTATCAACTCTTGTCTTAAATGGGAGACGCTTTATTTTTAAACTGGGTGACCCATTATTTCTTAATTATATTCCCTAGTTCTGATCTCTCCCACAAGGGGAAACATCATCACATTAACCACCCTGTCAAATTCCCTTGCTACGATTCCATACAAGAATCCCAACAATTTGCAATTTGTAATACTGTATGAGGGACGACCATTAAACACCAGGAAAGGTCACACTGACCAATAGGTATTCTTTATAGTAAAACAAACTTTAATTTAAACACAGAATTAATTATATTAAGAAAGAAATAGCTTTACAATTAACAGTTAAAATAGTTCTTAAATAAAGGAGGGGAGAGAAAAATACCTTTCAATTAAGCATCGCAAATAAAGTTCAAATGCCACTTGATAAATAAAGTTAACATCAGGGTTATTTGCTTTGTTGTGCAGATCTTTGGAGAGACTCCCTTTCAGGAACAACCTGAAAATCCTTCTGTCCTATCAGACATTTCTGTTCAACTTAAAATCCTATGGCAAAACTGCAAAACTACAGACAGATCTGGCTCCTCCTATTAATTACATCATCTGTGTGCCAAGCATAAGGCATTTTCCAGTCTTCTCCCATTAAGATGTCCCATGACCTGCTTAGCTAAGACTAAACACAATCATTCAAAAATGATCTACATCTTGAACATAAATATTCCAATAGCCAGTTCATATGTCAACAAGCAAATGGTTAAAATCAACGATTACCTCACTTTTACAAACCCCATAATCACAGCTTTAGCAGACATACTGCCTGTATGTATATTAAACCAGCGTTTTTAATAACCTCACTGCAACAAAATATATAACAATTTCTTATATTCATCACATCCTCAGGATTTTATGTTTCAATAAGGTCACCTCTCTTTCTTCTAATTTCCAATAGATACAGGCCCAATCTGACCAAACCTTTCCGTATAGGATAACACCCTCATGCCAACAATCAGTTGAGTAAACCTTCTCTGAACTGTGTCTAATGCAATTATGTCCTTTCCTAAATAAGGAGTCATACGCAGTGCTCCAGATGTGACCCTATATAACTGTAGCACAGCATATCTACTTTTATATTTCATTCCTCTTACAATAAACTATAACATTTTATTTACTTTCCTAATCACTTGCTATACACCTGCATGCTAACATTTTGCGACTCGTGTACCAGGACATCCAGATCCCTCTGTACCTCATTTCTGCAATCTCTTGCCAGTTAAATAATTTACTGTTTTTCTAATCTTCCTGTCAAACTGGACAAGTTCACATTTTCCCACATTATACTCCATCTGCCAAATTTTTGCCCACTCACTTAACCCTATGCAGGTTATGCTTCAGTCACCTTATACATAATAACATTAATTATTGACAAATTTAATTCTTTGAGGAGGGGAACAATGAAGTTAGACAAAGGAGAACCAGTGGACATGATTTATTATAATAATAATAATCTTATTAGTGTCACAAGCAGGCTTGCATTAACACTGCAACAAAGTTACTGTGAAAAGCCCCTAGTTGCCACACTCCGGCGCTTGTTCGGGTACACCGAGGGACAATTCAGAATGTCCAATTCAACTAGCAAGCAGGTCTTTCAGGATTTGTGGGAGAAAACCGGAGCAGCCGGAGGTAACCCCTAGCAGACGCGGGGAGAACGTGCAGACTCCGCACAGACGGTGACCCAAGCCGGGAATCGAACCTGGGACACTGGAGCTGTGAAGCAACAGTGCTAACCACTGTGCCACTTGGATTTCGAGAAGACCGTTTACAGCAGGCTGCTAAATTAGATAAGAACCCATGGTGTTAGGGGCAAGGCACTGGCACGGATAGAGGATTAACTGACTGGCAGAAGGTGGGGATAAAGGGGACTTTTTCAGGATGACAGCCAGTGACTAGTGGTGTTACGCACAGGTCAGTGTTGGGACCACACCTTTTCACAATATACATTAAATGACCTGGAAGAAGGAACAGAGAGGTCCTTGTTGCTAGGTTTGCAGATGATACAGAGATATGTAGCGGGACAGGTTGTATTGAGGAAGCAGAGAGGCTGCAGAAGGACTTGAACAGGCTAGGAGAGTGAGCCAAGAAGTGGCAGGTGGAATACAATGTGGAAATGTGTGAAGTTGTGCACTTTGGTATGAAAAATAGAGGCATAGACTGCTTTCTAAATGGGGAAAAGGCTTCGGAAATCTGAAGCACAGACAGACTCAGGAGCCCTAGCTCAGGATTCTCATTTTGGGCATTTTGCAAATGTACAGACAAATATCAGAAACCAGAAATCCACCGGAACAAAGAACACAGGCCCACAATAACCCCAATACCAAGCCCACTACTCAACCCGCCACCTTGGTTTCCCCCCCCCCCCACCCCCCACCCCCAAACAATGCAAATAAATCCTGAAACCAGCCCCCTCCCCCAATGCCTTAATTCACCTTAAAGAATTTGATGTCGGGTAAACCCCACCTCCGCCCTCTCCAAGGCGAACTTGACCTCCTCCAAGTGCAGGAATTCTGCCAGGTCGCTCACCCACACCTCCACCTTTGGCAGCTCCGAGTTCCGCCAGCTCACCAAAATCCGTGTCCTGTCTATCAGGGAGTTACGGCCAAGACATCGGCCTCTCTCCCCACCTGGACCCCCGGATCTTCCGACACTCCAAATACCGCCACCTCCAGACGCGGGGCCACTCCTACCCCTAGAATCTTGGACATAACATCCGAGAACCTTTGCCTGAACCCCTTCAAGCTTTGGAACCGCCCAGAACACATGGATGTGATTCACAGGCTTCCCCGCACATTGCACATACCAATCCTCCACCCCTGCACGTCCATCAACCTCTATCCCTCCAAACAAATAATATACAAAGGAAAACAAAAGGCACACACACCTTTACTGCTCCCCCCGTCATGACCTTCACCAATCTACCCACTCTGCGGCCTTCATTTAATACAAAACACCACTCCAAAGTTCAATGTTCTCACGCTCCTCCCAGTCCATAGTCTCTCAAAGTCCTGCGTCTCCTGTGGCGAGTCAAAATAAAACGCTTGCTTCTGGTGCATAACCCACAAGTGAGCGGGTACAGAATCCCAAACTTCATCCCTCTTCTTGTAGAGGGCAGCCTTGATCCGGCTGCACCCGGCCCTCCACTTGGCCAACTCCATTCCCAGGTCCTTTTTTAAAACAAAAATAATTTACGGGATGTGGGCGTCGCTGGTTAGGCCAGCATTTATTGCCCATCCCTAGTTGCCCTTCAGAAGGTGGTGGTGAGCTGCCTTCTTGAACCGCTGCAATCCCTGATATGTAGGTACACCCACTGTGCTGTGAGGGAGGGAGTTCCAAAATGTTGCCCCAGAAACAGTGAAGGAATGTCGATATATTTCCAAGTCAGGGTGGTGAGTGACTTGGAGGAGAACCTCCAGGTGAAGGGGTTCCAGGCATCTTGTTGTCCTTGTCCTTCCAGATGGTAGTGATCGTGGGTTTGGAAGTTGCTGCCTAAGGAGGATGAGTTACTGCAGTGCATCTTGTAGATGGTACACATGGTTGCCACTGTTTCTCGGTGATGGAGTGATTACATTTTTGTGGAAGGGGGAGCAATCAAGCGGGGCTGTTTTGCCCTGGATGGTGTTGAGCTTCTTGAGCGTTGTTGGAACTGCACTCATCCAGGCAAGTGGAGAGTATTCCATCACACTCCTGACTTGTGCCTTGTGGATGGTGGACAGGTTTTAGGGGGGGGGGGGGTGTTCACGAGGTGAGTTACTCGCCGTAATCCTAGCCTTTGACCTGCCCAGGTAACTACAGTATTAACATGGCTAGTCCAGTTCCATTTCTGATCAATGGTAAACTCCAGGATGTTGATTGATAAGCAGCTCGCTCTCCTCCCAAGTGCCCTTCTTGGTCTGCCTCGCCCTCCTCAAGATTTTCTCCTTCTCAAGGAAATTATGCAGCCTCACCACCATCACCCTCAGAGGTTCCCCCACCTAGTCTACTCCTCAGCGCCCTGTACGCTCGGTCCACCTCGAGAGACCCCCACCAGCTTCTCCAGCATGCCCGCCACATACTCGGTGGCCTTCACACCCTCAATGTCATCAAGCACCCCGATGATCCGAAGGTTGTTGAGATCACCCTTCTCCCTCACCCTTATTTGACTGTTCATCACCATCCCCATGCCTGTCTCCAGCAAGGTCAACCTCGTGCTCCCCCACCGACTCTTCCATCTTCTGGATCGGCAGGCTCTGTGTCTCCTGCATCTGCTCCACCCGCTCGATCATCACCCTAAGCGGCTCCACCACCTTAGCCAGGTCTTCTGTGGCCGCCTTCCTCAGCTGCTCAAACTTGCTGTTGAGGAACTCCACCAGCTGCTCCGTCGACCACTGGGTGGGCAGCGCTGCCCCTCCCTACTCTCCGCCAACTTCTCCTGCATCGCACCACAAATACCCTCTTGCTCGGAACTCTTTGCCGCAGAAGGCAGTGGAGGCCAATTCACTAAGTGTCTTTATGACAGAGATAGATAGGTTCTTGATTAATAAGGAGATCAGGGGTTATGGGGAGAAGGCAGGAGAATGGGGATGAGAAAAATATCAGCCATGATTGAATGGCGGAGCAGACTCCATGGGCCGAATGGCCTAATTCTGCTCCTACGTCTTATGGTCTTATGTCAGAAACAGGAATGAGGAATGGGAGTTTCATTATCAGACTCGAAATGGCCAAAACGCACACGCTGTGACTTGCTTGCCATCTTCAATTGTTTACAAAGCCAAGACACGTTGGAGATGTTAGAATGTCTAAATCTGGATCAATTAACAAGCAATTTAGAAACACAATTAGTCAGGAGCAATTTATTTGGAAAATTATATATGCACACGCACAAAATAACTAATTAGTACTACAACGAACACCCTTCAAACATCAGTCCGTGGATAAAGGATTTTCTGGAATTCAGCACACCTCTGGAAGTGCTACTATTTTTTACAAAGATTTCCACCGTAATTATTAAATTTGAAAAGCTTTGCTTTTAGAGCAGTTGGCTGTATCTCAGTTGAAAATGTTTGTCATGTAGGTCCCAATCCCACTAAGTGTCGGAGATAGCAACAGTGACAGACGAATCGTTATAAACTCAAACCAACATGAGTCGAGGTTTAGGATGGAGAATTAAACCAGCATTTGCCTTCGCCAGAACACTCCGCCACAGTGTATGATTTGCGCAATAGGCAAAATGCCTCACAGCGCCAGCGACCCGGGTTCGATTCTGACCTCCGGTGACTGCGGAGTCTGCACGTGGGTTTCCTCCGGGTACTCCGGTTTCCTCCCACAGTCCAAGTTGTGCAGGTTAGGTGGATTGGCCGTGATAAATTGCCCCTGAGGGTGGAATTGCAGGAATAGGGCGGGGGAATTTGGGCCAAGGTAGGGTGGTCTTTCCAAGGGTCGTTGCAGACTTGATGGGCTGAATGGCCTCCTTCTGCACTGTATGGATTCTATGATTCTAAATATTCAACTTGGAGCAGTGAAGGTCAAAGAGGGATTTGCTAGATGTTTTCAAAAATTAGTAAGGAGTTTTGATTAAGTTAAATGAGTTTTCACTGGCAGAAGTATTGGCAACCAGGGAACACAATAGATATAGAATAGAACAGTACAGCACAGAACAGGCCCTTCGGCCCTCGATGTTGTGCCGAGCAATGATCACCCCACTCAAACCCACGTATCCACCCTATACCCGTAACCCAACAATCCCCCCATTAACCTTACACTACGGGCAATTTAGCATGGCCAATCCACCTAACCTAAATTTATTGTAATTGCAAACGAGCTGAAAAGGAGATGAAGAGATATTTCCTTCAACAGGCAGTTATGTTAATCTGGAATATGCATCTGAAAGGGTGACAGGAGCAAATCTAATTGTATTGTCAAGAAGGACCTCACGGTAGCATGGTGGTTAGCATCAATGGTTCACAGCTCCAGGGTCCCAGGTTCGATTCCCGGCTGGGTCACTGTCTGTGTGGAGTCTGCACGTCCTCCCTGTGTGTGCGTGGGTTTCCTCCGGGTGCTCCGGTTTCCTCCCACAGTCCAAAGATGTGCGGGTTAGGTGGATTGGCCATGCTAAATTGCCCGTAGTGTAAGGTTAATGGGGGGATTGTTGGTATACGGGTTACGTGGGTTTAAGTAGGGTGATCATTGCTCGGCACAACATTGAGGGCCGAAGGGCCTGTTCTGTGCTGTACTGTTCTATGTTCTAAGGAAATTGGATAGATTGACGGGTAAAGATTTTCAGGGGCCATGGGGAAAGAGTAGGGGAGCGAGCACGTGGGCAACTCCACCCAAGAACCACGATAGAAATTTGGGGCCTAATGGCCTCCCTCTGTACTGCACCATTCTCATTAGTTCCCGTCAGCGATCACTCGCTAGTTAGCATGATTGACCGCTAGGAAAATCTGTCAGTGATCATGGGTTCCGTGGGTCCTTGCATGGTTGATGAGCCCGTTCCTAAAGCCGCATCTCTGACCGCAGACTTAGCAGGCATTTCCTGGAGGTGGGAATCGGTCCCTGGGCTCTGGATCGCTGGTATTCCTTTCTCAGGCTTCTTTTCCGAGCCTCCTCTTCCTGTCGGGTGCCCTCAAAGAAATGTCTCCTTTCAATCAGGAGATTCCTCCAAGTACGTGTCTTCTGAGCAAAGGGTCTCCCAAGCTCTGGCGCCTATGTTGCATTTCTGGAGGTAAACCTTCAGGGTGTTTTTGCAGCACTTCCTTTGTCCACCCCTTGTTCAGAAGCCTTCTTTGAGCTGGGCAAAGATGATTCAGTTTGTCAGTCGGGTCTCCGGCATCCCAAGCACATGGCTGGCCCCCTGGAGTTCACCTTGGATGATCATAGCCTCTATACTGGTGCTCTTGGCTCCTTCAAAAGGACCCTGATGTTAGTACCCCTGTCCTCCCAGCTGATGCGGAGAATCCCTCTCAGAAAGCGTCGATGGTATCGCTCCAGGCCCTTGGCATCTGCATGCAGTCCAGGTTTCTGAGACATATAGAAGAGTTCAGAGTACACGAGAATCCTGCTGTCAGCACGGATGTCACAATTGTCAAAGACTCTCGCCCTTGGGCGTCCAAAGAAGGTGCTCGCGGATTGGATCTGACTTTGGATCGCTGCATCAGCCAGATAGGGGAAATGTTCCACATTTAGGAGGGTTTATCCAATCTTGATAGAGGGAGACCCCGGATCTTGCCCTGAGTTGGGTTGGTAAAGAACTCGAGGCTTCGAGGTTGAGGCTGAGACGGATTCTTTGGTATTCCCCAGCGAAGGTGTCAAGCATGGCTTGGAGATTCTTTGCTGAGAGTGGAAATGGCGATGTCATCCGCATACGTTCCAGAAACGACGTCAGTGTTGATTTCTTCTTCAATTTCATCCGGTTGAGGTTGAAATGTTTTCCGTCCATCCTGTAGACAATGTCCATTCCACTGGGAAGCTTGCCCTGGACAAGGTGAAGGATGGTGGCGATGAAGATGGAGAAAAAGGGGTCTTGACCTCAAAGGTTTCTATCTTATTTCCATTGGTGAGCACTGTTGACGACATCGTGTCGTGGAGGAGTTGGAGGATGTTGATGAATTTCTCTGGGCAGCCGGCCTTTGACAGGGTCTTCCACAGCACTTTCCGATTGACTGAGTAAAAAGCCTTGGTCAGATCGATGAAGGCCATGTAGAGTGGTTGATGTTGCTCCTGGCATTTCTCTTGAAGTTACCGAGCAGTGAAAACCATGTCCGCTGTTCCACGGTTAGGTCAGAAGCTACACTGGCTTTCCGGAAGAATTTCTTCAGAGATTGGGAGAAGTTGGCTCGCGAGGATTTGGGGGGTAATCCTCCCAGCGATGGAGAGTAGGGAGATTCCTTGGTATGACCCACAGCCCGCTTTGTCTCCTTTCTTGACGATGGTGTTCCTGGCTATGCAACAATCAGCAGTGATTGTTTGAAGACCCACCCTTCAATAGTTTCACTGTTAAAATCAATCCATTAAAATGCAATGAAGATTACATGCCAAATGGTGCAGTAAGTCCTTGTGAATCTCCGTCACACGACGTCTGTACTCTCCTCAGGTCTCAAGTCATGGTTCTGTTGTTGGACTTCCATGTCGCTCAGAGTTGAGATCAAGCCCCACGACAGCGGCCAGAGCACACCCAAGCTGACACTCTGGTGCAGTCGCACATGATGTCTTTTGAATGAAATGTTAAATCAAGTCTACCCTCAGGTGAACACAGAAAATCCCATGGTGGGCCGCACGGTGGTGCAGTGGTTAGCACTGCTGCCTCATGGCGCCGAGGACCTGAGTTCGATCCCGGCCCCGGTTCACCGTCCATTTGCAGTTTGCACATTCTCCCCGTGATTGCATGGATCTCACCCCCACAACCCAAAGATGCGCAGGGTAGGTGTGCTGGCCACGCTAAATTGCCCCTTAATTGGAAAAACAAAAATCCCATGTTACCAAACTCTGACGAAGAGTCATCGTTGACCTGAAAGGTCCACACAGACACTGCAGGAGTATTTCCAGTATTTTCTATTCTTAGCATTTTCTGCTGTTATTTCAGATTTTCAACATCCGCAGCATTTTGCTTTTGCCTTGGAATTTACCGTCAGAAATTCAACATTTATTTCTCTTTTGATACACATCCAAGTGCTGCAATGAACCAAAATAACTGTTATCCATGGGATGTCTAGAAGTGAGAGATTAAAAACAGTAGCTGTTTAAATCTCTTTAGGGAACGCATTATATTAATACCTTTATAATACGTTGTTCCTTCTGACTCTGCACAGAGCTGGCTTCAGCTTGAAAATGCTTTTGATCTACATTCTGCGACAGTTCAGGAGCCTGCATAAATACACAGATGCTTATATATATTTTTTTTAAGAAATAACGTTTAAGGGATTTTAAAAACTCCAAAGGCCAAAATTAGATTTTTCTAATCACACAAACATGTTTCAAGTCAGTCAACATTGATGTATCGATGTTGAACAGGGAAGGGACAAAGCAGTGGACAGTCAGATGACATTTAACGTGGCCTTTCCCCAGCTTCACCCAGGAGCAATGGAAACAGGGCTGCAGCAGAGTGATTACATATCAATAATTCTGGTTTCTGGTTTTGCGGAAACACAAGTAAAACCGATTCACTCTGAAGGAAAACTTTGTCCAAAGATAATCTGTTTCACTGACCCGTTGTCATGTTCTGTAGATCGGCTGATATGAATGATAAATTACAGAACATCTCGTTTAAATAATTTATTATGAAACAACTGCGTAGTAAAGAGAACTGGAAAAATATAAATAACAAACTAGTAACACTAACTACCTATTATAGAGCTACTGCAAAATATGTCTATCCTCCAACACGACTTACTCCCAACTGCCTCAAGGCACAAAGCCGCATGGTAGACTTACACTGCTGGTCAGAGGTAGTGTAAAATATTATATACAGAATTGTTTTCTGCATATTATCACACCCGTAACAATGTAATTGGCATTAATGAACCTTAAATGTAATTGACAAGGCATGAACAACTTCAACCAGTCATGCATTAACTTGCTTGTACACTCAGTCCCAAGAATAAGGGAAAGACCATGTGTGAAAATCACAGTTTAAAAAACATGTACCCCAAGTACCGAGCTGGGATACCTGCCCATTCATCCTTGTCTTCTGTTGAACATATTTGGTTTATTTAACAT
Source organism: Scyliorhinus canicula (assembly GCF_902713615.1). Lineage (NCBI taxonomy): Eukaryota > Metazoa > Chordata > Chondrichthyes > Carcharhiniformes > Scyliorhinidae > Scyliorhinus > Scyliorhinus canicula. The sequence goes on along the minus strand of NC_052157.1, from coordinate 6,444,401 downwards.
TCCTTTCCCTTCGCGCAACCATCACTCTCATATTTCAGTGAAGTTCGAACTCAAAATAATCTGATGTGCGCAAAGAAAGAAAACAGAAATGTTGGGGCAGCTGCAATCAGAGCCGAGACATTCTAACCGGCTATCGAGAAGGAAAAACAATTTCCAAGAGCCAATTTGTGTTTACGAATAAATCCCATCAGTAGAACAACTACCCTCAAAAAAAAAACTGCTCAGATCAGAAATAATTGCAAATAAACTACATATCCAGGAGAGAGTAAAAGGATCAGAAATAAGTTCCAAGGGTGACTCAGTAGTGTTGAGCATTATTGCACCGAAACACCAAGTCACAGAGCACTGAGGCACAGCTTAGACCGAAGATGCGACATATTAAAATATACAGTAATAATTCATTTAAACAAAAGTTTGAATCAGAGAATGTCTTACCTGAGACACTTGTTGGGATTTCACACTGGGTTCTCTCACTGGGGAGGGGGAGGAGACAAAATACAGAAAAGACAGAACATTAAAAGCATAATTCTGAACACATTTTCTTCCCAATCCTTATGTTTCAGTTCTCCTTCACACCGACAAAATGTTTCAAGAGGTACAATGAGAAAGCAAGTGGCAGCAACTGGAAAGCACTGCCCGAAAAGGCGGAGGAAGCATGGGATTGGGAGAGAGAGATTGGCAGTGCAGGGTAACAGCCATCTGGAGGTAAGGAATTGTTGATATGACCACAAAATGTTGCAGCAAGTGAAATCACTTTATAAACAAAAACAGAAGAATGCTGTAGTGGCAACAGAGAAGGCTGGAAAAACTCAGGAAGGCCAGCCTGCATCTGTGGGGACAACAGGCTGTCGATCCTTTGGGGATCATGTTCTTCTTCTGAGCTCTGAAGGTACAAGTTCATCGTATACAGTGAGCATGCTCAAGCTAATGTGATTTGCCGAGTGTACGCAGCAAAACAATAAAACCATAGCAGTTTGCAGTAATGAAATAACATTTGCAGTGCCGTGCAAAAGGGGTCTTTGAAGCCAGCAAAGTTTCCACTGTCTGACTGTCTAACTGTGAATACAGAGCTACATAAAATAGGCAAAGGGCCGAATACAGTTCGAGACACACTTCTCGCACCCATGGTAACAACTGTTAATGTCATTCTCCCAACGCAGGCCCATGATGAATGGGGATGATGCAAGTGGCGAGGACTCCAGCCACATTCAACGTTGAAAAGAGATAGAACATAGAACAGTACAGCACAGAACAGGCCCTTCGGCCCTCAATGTTGTGCCGAGCCATGATCACCCTACTCAAACCCACGTATCCACACTATACCCGTAACCCAACAACCCCCTCTCCCCCCCCCCCCCCCCCCCACCTTACTTTTTTTTTTATTAGAACACTACAGGCAATTTAGCATGACCAATCCACCTAACCTAAGATGGTACGTTTGCACAAAATCCTTGTATACAAAACAAGTTGACCAAAGTCCTTCTGTAAAAGTAAAACAAACAAATGCATCTCCATCACATGGTCTATAACATGCGACTTTTCAAGCATGTTGCAGCCTCGTCACATAAACCGAGGCACTGTTTATTCAAGTAGCAAGAGCAACTTTGCAGCAAATTCTCGCATGCTAATATTCACGGAATGGCGAAAATACTGGAAGTACTAAGTAGGTCAGACGGCATATGTGGGGACTGAAACGGATGGTTAATAAAGAACAAAACAGCACAGGAACAGGCCCTTCGGCCCTCCAGGCCTGTACCGGTCATGATACCACCCATGGCCAAATCCCTCAGCACATTTAACATTTCAGGATGATGACCTTTCGTGAAAGGTGAACGATCATTGACCTGAAACATCAATCTCTGTGGATATTGCAAGAAGTCTTACAACACCAGATTAAAGTCCAACAGGTTTGCTTCGAATCACTAGCTTTCGGAGCACAGCTCCTTCCTCAGGTGAACGAAGAGGTGGTTTCCAGACAAAGTCAATAACAAACCTGTTGGACTTTAACCTGCTGTTTATGTAGTACATAGAGTACATAGAGAAATACAGCACAGAACAGGCCCTTCAGCCCACAATGTTGTGCCGTACTTTTGTACTAGGCTAATCATAGATCATAGAATTTTGGACACTAAGGGCAATTTATCATGGCCAATCCACCCAACCTGCACATCTTTGGACTGTGGGAGGAAACCGGAGCACCCGGAGGAAACCCACGCACACACGGGGAGGATGTGCAGACTCCACACAGACAGTGACCCAAGCCGGAATCGAACCTGGGACCCTGGAGCTGTGAAGCAATTGAGCTGTTGTAAGACTTCTTACTGTGTTCACCCCAGTCCAACACCGGCATCTCACATCCGTGCATATTGCCAGACCTCTTGAACATTTACAGCCTTTTTTCTGTTTTTATTTCAGATTTTGCAAAGATTGAGAGATGAATGTAAGAAATTGTCACATTTAATATTTTGGCAGTAATGTTTTTTAAACTTGGGTCAACATCGGCACTCGAAAAAAAGTACGGACTTGGGAATATTTTGGTTTTCGAATTTACAGATAAGGGATGCTCAATCTGTATATTCCTCCTTAAGCAAGTAGACAAAAACCGTACGCTGAGCTACAGGTGCTGCTTTTATACCCCATCCGCCTTGTGCTACATTCCATTTCCCTGCCTAATTGCTTGCTGTACCTGCATTCCAATTTTGGGAGATTCAACTGCAAGGCCACTTGATCTCTCGGCATTGCAGCATTCTGCATCCGCTCCCTATTTAACTACTGGGGCCATAACTACCTGGCTCCCCGCCGACACTCGAGGGGAGTGTCCCAATGATGCGACAGGGAACCCTTCTTGGGCATTCCCACGCCAAGGTTCACCCAGCAATTGTCCAGAAGGGCTAACTTCCCCTCAACAATTACGCTGGGCTGGAAGCCATCCGACACAGCGATCTCAATCACTAACTTCTGATGGTTCTGCCAGTTTTACCCTTATAGTCCTTCTGAACTACAAGGACGAGAAACCTCGTAACTTCAGAGTAACTGTTTTAAACACCCTGACTGAACCTGCATGGACCGAACCTGCATGGGACACCCCACCCCCCACCCCAAACCCAGAGCTCCCCACCTCTCCCCCCCCCCCCCCCCCACCCCAGGGACCTGCCACACCAAAGATGCACTCCCTGCCCCGCCCAAGGGTCCCGCTACACCCTAACCCACTCCCAAGTGGACATTCCTCCATCCCGACCACACCCACTCCCAAGGGGACCCTCCTCCATCCCTATGGTCATCCCTATGCCTTCTCGAATGCTGAATGAGTAATTCCAATAGTCCCTATAAACACCTGCTTCACGGCAGCTAGTGCGTTAAAGGGCTGGGGGTGGGGGAGGGGGGTATCCACCCCTACTGCTTCCATCTCACCTGGCCTGAGGGAGGAATGTGTCCCTCCGGAGTGGGAATCTTCCAGTGACTGCCACTCAGGAGGGTACAAGTCAATATTCTGCACGCATATTCTTTCTGCCAATCTCACATTTTCCCCACATGATCCTCCACGGACCAAACTTTTACCCAACCGCTTTATCTACCTGCATCCCTTTCATCCTTCTCGCAACTTGCTTTCCAACTGATCTTCATATCAACAGATTTGACTGCAGTACAATTGGTTCCTGGGTCCAAATCATTAACACAGATCATAATCATTTGAGACCACTGCGCTGAGCCCTGTGGCATCCCCTTAGTTACAGTTTGTTAACACAAAAAATGGTCAATTTATCCTAACTCGACTTTCATAGAGTTTACAGTGCAGAAGGAGGCTATTCGACCTATCGAGTCTGCACCGGCCCTTGGAAAGAGCACCCACTTAAGCCCACGGCCCCACCCTAACCCCGTAACCCCACCTAACATTTTTGGACACCAAGGGCAATTTATCGCGGCCAATCCACCTAACCTGCATGTCTTTGGACCGTGGGAGGAAACTGGAGCATCCGGAGGAAACCCACGCAGACACGGGGAGGACGTGCAGACTCCGCACAGACAGTGACCCAAGCCAGGAATCGAACACGGGACCCTGGAGCTGTGAAGCGACAGTGCTAACCACAGTGCTGCATGATTCACACAAGTGTCAAACGTTCCCCTTTGATAAATTGAATTATTCAGTAACAGCTGCCACCAAAGGGCATAGATGCAACAATTTACATAGCATAAAATGTCCAAAGATGCGTCAAAGGAGTTCAAGCAAACAAAATTTACCACCACGTCACAAAGGAGATACTACGACAGGTGAACTAAAGTTTGATCAAAGTAGTAGGTTTTACGGCATGTCCTAAAAGGGGAGAAGGACAGGGAGATGGAGTGGCTGAAATCTCAGATGTGCATTGGTGATGTGCAGATAGCTCGGAGGGTTCAGCAGTTGGAGGAGTTTATAGAGGCAGAGAGTGGAGGCCAGGTAGGAATTTGAAAACAAGGCTGAGAGAGTTTAAAGATGGACATTGCAGGCTGGGAGCCACTGTGAGTCAGCAAGCACACGGGCGATGGGGAAACAAGAGCACAAGGCAGACCTCCAGCGTTCAGACGGGTAGGAGAAGGGACAAAGACTTACGGCAACTGAGCCTTTCTCTAAGCTGCCTGCCATGATATGGTGAACGTTTTATTTTTATATAAATACTGCAGCGAAATTAAGATCATGAAGTGTTTTAAGGAGAGGATAACCAGAAGGTTTCACACACGGTCAAAGGGACTATTTGCTAACGTTGAACATTTTTCAGTGCAACATTGAGCTTTGCATTGGCATCAACTCCAACCAATCAATTTACACAACGGAAGCCTCTTCAGGAGTCCCAATGAGGCTGGCACTCCAGTGCAATACTGAGCGAGTGCTACATTGCCAGACGTACCAGCGTTTGAATGAGATGTCAATCACAGGCCCTATCTGCCCTCTCGGGGGATCAATAATCCTGTAACCATTATTTTGAAAAGAGCATGTAGTCTCTCCAGTGTCCTGGCCAATACATAAACAGATAACCAGGGTCATTATCATAATGCTTTAGTGGGACTACTGACGTTTCCCTTCAACACTAGATTTCAAAAAGTATTTAATTCATTGCCAAGAGATTTGGGACACCCCAAGTTCAAAAAAGTTGCTGCATAAATGATAGCTCTCATCATATAACAATGACTGCACTTCATAAAGCAATCTATTATTGATTGCAAAGCATTTGGCATGCCCTGCGATTTCATGAGGTCTCATTGTGTTTAAATCCAAGCTTCTTTCTTTGTCAACGTATTCCCAACACACGATCACATTAAATTGTGGTCTAATTAGTTTAATCTTGGAATGAATTGGTCATTCCCCCAGAAATCGGGTTTAATTATATACACATACATGATGTACTGTAGCTGTCCATCCCATTGTATTCTGCAGTAGTTCTGTAGCAATTTAGCCTAAAATCAGGAGATGGCGCTAAAGAGTTATGTGCAATGCTCTCCAAGAAAACAGACTTGCCACATATTTCACTCAATTATTTATTTCAATTACTTCCTCTGAAAACAATTGTAAATTTAAAATCCCCGACAACACCCCTCCCCACCGTCCGCTACCACCCACCCACCCAACAAACCCCTCAGCACCCGCCACCCACCCACCCCCCCTCCTCCCCAGCGTCCACTGCCACCCACCCACCCTCTCCCCAGCACCGCCACCACCTGGCAACACCCCCCCCAGCACCCACCATCGCCCACACCCACCCCCCCACCAGCGTCCACTGCCACCCACCCACCCTCTCCCCAGCACCCACCAACCCCCCCCCCCCCCCCCAGCACCCGCCATCACCCCAGCACCTGCCTCCACCACCCACCCCACCCCTAGCACCGTCCACCAGCTTTGGGGGTGGGGGGGGTTGTGATCGAAAGAAGTATTCCACAAGTCTAAAGTGAATATGGATCAATTGCTGCTGCTCAACTGCTCAAACGAGTAGCAGCAAAGAACACAAACAAGGGATATGTTGAGAACCAGAGGTCAATCAGCAAGGCTCACCATTCTCTAAATGCTGAGGGAGAAAAGTTAGGTACTTAAAAAAAATGTTTTAATTTCAGAAAGTCCATTAATGTTTCCAGGTCTGCTATTGCAAACATCTTTTTAAAGTTTTTAAACGTGGGAAACATTGCAGCCAATTTGCACATAGCAAGCTCTCTCAAACAACAATGTGATGATGCCCACATTCTGATTTTGCGATGCTTATTGAGGGACAGGACACCAGGGATAGATCGCCTGCACTCCTTCACGTTCCGGCGCCTGTTCGGGGAGGCCGGTACAGGAATTGAACCCGTGCTGCTGGCCTGCCTTGGTCTGCTTTAAAAACCAGCAATTTAGCCCTGTGCTAAACCAGCCCCTGGAAGAGTATCACCTGCACATTTCCCTTCAAGTTGTACAATTCTGGATTTGGAAATAGTTCACATCGCTGGGTCAAGATCCTGGAACTCCTTCCCAAACAATTTGATGTATTAGCACCACACAGACTGTATCCGTTCAACCCGGCAGCTTCCCACCATTTCCAGGAGGTCAACTAGGATTGGGAATAAATTCTGGCCTTGCCAGGGAAGCCCAGCCATTACTACCGGGTCAAGCTCTGCCAGAGAACCATTCACTACCCTTCCCCATATTTTCCTCCACAATCTCTGATTACTCATCAACATGGTCCTCGCCATGTACAACTTTCTTAGCAATCACCGGAATGATCCTGGCTTTGATAGGAACTTGGTTCATGAATGGCAACCTCTTGCTCCCAAAGCACCATACCAACTGGCATGTCCTTAACACAGCTTTTAGATCCTGAAGTAGTGCGAAAATAAGCAGAAAGGTCTCGCCAAATTAACCCAAACTATAATCCAATGCTGAGACGGCAAGATTAAATTAATTTTGATTATAGGTTAAAGAAGCAAGATTAGAAACTAGAAATCATGTAGAAGGTAAAAAAAAAAACAGAAAGTGCTCCAATTTGTCTAGAGTGAAATTATTTCTAATTGCAGAAAGAAAAAGTTGTTGTCGCTACAGGAACGGAATAAAAAAAGATTCATTGAGTCAGCATCGAGCACATTAATAGAATCTTTTCCTTTAATTAAAGCGATTAATTGAATCTTTTCCTTTAATTAAAGCAATACCGAGTGTTTAGAGTACAAAAATACTCCCCAGTTAGTTGGCATTCATTCAATGGTTACTTAGGAGTAGCACAGACCTGCTCAAGAGACAGGTAATTATAGCCTTCAATGTTGGAGCCACCCTCAGGAATTTGTATATAATAGGAGGGTAGGGAGTAATTTCATTTTTAAGTAGAATCACTCCACCCTCCATTATTTAAGGCACTGAAACAGGCCATTTAGCCCAACTGGTCCATGTTGGTGCTGCTGCTCCATTTATCACTCAGTCAACATGTCCTTCAATTCCTTTCCACCTACTGCTTATCTAGCTTCCCCTCAGACGTATCTATGCGATTCCCCTCAACCATTCCCTGTGGTAGCAAGTTCCACATCCTCCCCACTCTGCAGATAAAGAGGTTTTCCGCAGACTCTCTTTCGGATTGACATTTTCATTGTTTCTGATACTTTGTTTCCTCTACGCTGCAAATATCTTCACTTCGTCTCCCGTATCAAATCTATTCATTATTTTAAAGACCTCGATCGTGTCATCATTCAGCTTTCAATTTTCGACAGTAAAAAGAGTCCCAGCCTGTTCAGTCCTTCATCAGACATGCGACCACGGCGAGGTATGCACGTATTTTATGCAGTGTGCAGTGATCGCGTTACCGATGAAGTTGAAAATTTCCACGAACGCCCCTGCCAGTTGGTCTGCGCAGGATCGGAGTGCACGACCAGGGACTCCGTCGGGACCCGTTGCTTTCCGAGAGTTCACTTTCAAGAAGGCTGATCTGACTTCGGAAGCTGTGACAGTAGACATGGGCGTGTCCGAGGCGGCCGAGGCAGTTGACAACCGTTGATGGTTTCCTGCTCGAACCAGCATAGACTGCATGGAGTTCATTGGCTGAAGGATAAATATTGGCATGGACATGAAGGAGAACTCCTGTTCAAAACAATGTCACAGGATATTTTACATGAACCGAATAGGGAAGACGGTTTAACATGTCACCCAAAAGAAGAGAACCTCCAACACTGCAGCACTCCCTTAGTACCTTTGTGAGATTACATGCTCAAGGCTCTGGAGTAGGCAGTGAACCCACAACCTTGTGAGACAGTGCTACCCCACTGAGCACTTCTGAAATGAAATGAAAATCGCTTATTGTCACGAGTAGGCTTCAAATGAAGTCACTGTGAAAAGCCCCTAGTCGCCACATTCCGGCACCTGTTCAGGGAGGCTGTTACAGTTCAATGTGGATTCCTGCAGGATTGCAGAGCACCCTGTGAAGAAGTTTTGGCAATTTAAGGGTCCAGAACCAAAAGTGTTAATTAACCTTCTTCTCTCTTCCAATGCAGAAGGATGGTTCCACATTCCTGGCATTTTTCTGTTTTTATTTCAGGCTTCTGCACCTGTGGTTTTATTTGATGGTGATCTACGTTCGGTAGGGCACATTCCAATCCCAGTATTCCAGTGCATGGCGTTGAAGCAGAAGATTAGACAGTCTATTTTGCCAAGACATCAGGGCACCTCATGAATCATAAATAACTGCTTTTTCTCAGGCAATTACGATCCAATTCAGGAGATAAAAACACATTGTGAATTACACATTGAAGAATATCCATGCTTTTACTGTCGTGTTTTATTACAAATGGATAAGCCAGAGAATTCATGAGAATCATTTCCCAATTGGACTCTTTTGACTGGGTTGCATTTCAGCCAAGCGCCAACGTACTCAGTTAATTCTTGTTCTTTTCAACGGAAAAGAAACAAAGGGTCGACAAGGCCTAGAATCATACAGCACAGAGGTGGTCGTTCAGCCCATCGTGCCTCTGCTAGCTCTTTGAAGGGTCTGTGCACTTATGCCCCCGGAGCCCTTAAGATATCGCCCAAGTACATATTCAATCCCCGAGCACGCCACCAAAAACCCAGTGTTTCCAGCGACTGTATGTCCGGGCACGTTGGCAACACCACCAACGAGGAAGTTTGGTTTTAAGGGGCGCCTCAAAAGCTGGAGAACTAGTTGCAGGTCTGCTTTAATGTTTAGACAGGGTTCTGTGCATCAAATCAGATTGTCATGCATTGCCAGCTTGGGGGGCACGGGAGCGCAGTGGGTTAGCCCTGCTGCCTATGGCGCTCAGGACCCGGGTTCGATCCTGGCCCCGGGTCACTGCCTATGTGGAGTTTGCACATTCTCCCCGTGTCTGTGTGGGTTTCACCCCTCCCACAACCCAAAGATGTCAGGTCAGGTGGATTGGCCACGCTAAATTGCCTCTTAATTGGAAATTTAAAAAAAAAAATTTTTTTTTTTTTTTTTTAAAGTCATGCATTGCAGGAATTAAGTTACTTCTGACAGCAGAAATTATATTTAAAATAGGACGGCACGCGGCACAGTGATTAGCACTGCAGCCTACTGCGCCGAGGACCCTGGTTAGAATCCCAGCTCTGGCTCACTGTCCGTGTGGAGTTTGCACATTCTCCCCATGTCTGCGTGGGTTTCACCCCCACAACCCAAAGATGTGTAGGGTAGGTGGCTCGGCCACAATAAATTGCCCCTTAATTGGAAAAAAAAATTGGGTACTCTAAATTTATTTTTAAAAAGAAATTATGTTTAAAATGTTTCACTGACACTCGCGCAAATTCTGAAATAGGACAGGGCGGCACGGTAGCACAGTGGTCAGCACTGTTGTTTCGCAGCATCCAGGGTCCCAGGTTCGATTCCCGGCTCGGGTCACTGTCTGTGCGGAGTCTGCACGTTCTCCCCGTGTCTGCGTGGGTTTCCCCCGGGTGCTCCGGTTTCCACCCACAGTCCAAAGGTGTGCAGGTTAGGTGGACTGGCCACGATAAATTGCCCTTCGTGTCGATAAAAAGGTTAGGCGGGATTACGGGCATAGGGTGGAGCTGTGGGCTTAAATAAGGTGCTCTTTCCAAGGGCCGGTGCAGACTCGACGAGGACTTCAAGCCTGACTGCAGTTAGACATTGCAAATTTGAAGAGGCGAGACTCTCTCGGGTTATTTTATCAGCTTTCATTTTCCCGACCCACATGGAGAAATTTCAAACTAAAGTTAAGAATGCTTGAGTATTGACTCCAGCATGTGAATGCAACTTCACAAATCACACTATTTAAATATAATCAACTGCGTATCACAGGGGATGCAGCTTTGTCTTCTCAGAACGTGCAATAAAAATGTCATCCTGCCTATTATCCTGCAGACTGCGCTCTGCTATTCAATCAAACAGACTGATATGATTGCCTGGTCATCCCATGCGGCATCCTATTTTTCTTCCAATCTGCTGCGCAAATGAAAAGGCTGAGAAACACAGCATGCCCTAATCACGGACAGTCATAGAAATAACTTCGGCAAAAGCAGACAGTCCAAACACTATTTTCTTTCCCCTGAACGTTGATTGACCAATTGACAGCAGATCGGGAGATTTCATGCCATACGAGGAAACTTGTGAAAAGAGGGGGTGAAGCAAAAGAAAAACTATAAACGCTGGAAGTCAGGAACAGAAGCAACAGGGGAATGCAAAACTGGTTAACTCAACAACATAAACAAAAATATGACATCCTCTCTTTCCACAGAACCCAAGTAACCTACTGCTGCCTTAACTGAAACCCATCTCAATGCTACCCAATAAATGCTGCGTCAATAAAATGCATTCCTTCAGCTCCTTCCGTGTACAGAAGGACTTTGGAATACTTGGAGTGTGATCCGGATTTTACCCTTTCTATTAAAGGGAACCCTTCCTTATCTGTGCAATTAAGGCAGCCAGACAGATACCCTGTGGATTTATCTAGATTGGAGAATTTAACTAAAGAGCCAGCTGCTTTGAATCTCACACACACGTTAAGCCGAGCCTGGTTGCCAGTGGCAATGTCACATGCCTGTTCAAGCCTGGAGGATATGTACACATGAGCTGGAATTCTCGAGCCGTTGAGATATTCTTATGGGAAATCCCATTGACTATGGTGAGGGCTTAAGTGGGTCGGTGCAGATTCAATGGGCCGAATGACCTCCTTCTGCACTGTTATGTTCTATGTATCTATGACAAGCGGCGGGAGGAGAGATTTCGGCAGTCAACAAGCTGCGTGTCACCGAGAAACAAGTAGCTGGAGGGCCAGAGAATCCCCCCACCAATGATATTTGGGCCAATCAACTCCGACTCGATCAATATATTTGGCATGGTCAGTTGAAGTATACAACCCCTGTTGTCCTGACTTCTGGTGCCACTCATGGAGTGCATGGCCGCATATTTGGTAGCTCCCGCTCAAGGTGGTATTTTTCTATCCTTTCCCCATCTGAGGGGTGATGTTTTCGGATGGAACGAGGTGGGAGATTGGGAGCAGCATGGTGGCGCAGTGGTTAGCACTGCTGCCTACAGCGCTGGGGACCGAGTTCGAATCCCGGCCCTGGATCACTGTCTAAATTGCCCCTTAATTGGAAAAAATAATAATTTGGTACTCTAAATTTATTTTTAAAAAGGAGGTGTAGGAGTACCAGGAGAAGGGGTAACCCCTGTGGAGTGGCTGCTAGATGGATGTACGAACTTGGACTGGGGCAAGAAGAAAAGAGCATCTTCGAGGTGCGCCACAGGTTAAGATGACGGAGGGCAAAGGGACTGTTCTGCCGCCTCAATCAGTACTTACAACAAAAAGTAAAATGCAGGGACAAAGCCACTCTCAAGTTCTACCATTTGTTGTAATTAAACAAGTTTCTTTATACTTCCTTACAAGTGGGAAGGCATCAGTTTGAAAACTAAAGTTAGCTCAGACTTCAGACCATGAGTTATGAGAACAAAAGTTCTGAAGTTATTTTATTACACACATTTATTAAAATCTTGAGGGAGAGGGAGAGAAGAGAGTAGAGAGAGAGTGGGGAGAGAGAGAGAGGAGCGAGAGAGAGGGGCAAGAGAGTGGAGGAAGGGGGGGGGGAGGGGAGGAAGGGAGGGGAGGAAGGGAGGGGGGAGAGGAGGGGGGGGAGGGGGGGAGAGGAGGGGGGAGAGGAGGGGAGGAAGGGAGGGGGAGAGGAGGGGGGGAGAGGAGGAGGGGAGAGGAGGGGGGGGGGAAGAGGAGGGGGGGAAGAGGAGGGGGGGAAGAGGAGGGGGGGAAGAGGAGGGGGGGAAGAGGAGGGGGGGAAGAGGAGGGGGGGAAGAGGAGGGGGGAAGAGGAGGGGGGGGAAGAGGAGGGGGGAAGAGGAGGGGGGGAAGAGGAGGGGGGAAGAGGAGGGGGAAGAGGAGGGGGGAAGAGGAGGGGGGAAGAGGAGGGGGAGAGAAGGGGGAGAGAAGGGGGGAGAGGAGAGGGGGAGAGGAGAGGGGGGAGAGGAGAGGGGGGAGAGGAGAGGGGGGAGAGGAGAGGGGGGAGAGGAGGGGGGAGAGGAGAGGGGGGAGAGGAGGGGGGAGAGGAGGGGGGAGAGGAGGGGGGAGAGGAGGGGGGAGAGGGGGGGGGAGAGGAGGGGGGAGAGGAGGGGGGAAGAGGAGGGGGGAAGAGGCGGGGGGAAGAGGGGGGGAGGAGAGGCGGGGAGGAGAGGCGGGGGGGAGCGGCGGGGGGAGCGGCGGGGGGGAGCGGCGGGGGGCACAGCGGGGGGGAGCGGCGGGGGGGAGCGGCGGGGGGGAGCGGCGGGGGGGAGCGGCGGGGGGGGAGCGGCGGGGGGGAGCGGCGGGGGGGAGCGGCGGGGGGGAGCGGCGGGGGGGAGCGGCGGGGGGGGAGCGGCGGGGGGGAGCGGCGGGGGGGAGCGGCGGGGGGAGCGGCGGGGGGGAGCGGCGGGGGGGGAGCGGCGGGGGGGAGCGGCGGGGGGGAGCGGCGGGGGAGAGGAGAGGGGGGAGAGGAGAGGGGGGAGAGGAGGGGGGGAGAGGAGGGGGGAGAGGAGGGGGGAGAGGAGGGGGGAGAGGAGGGGGAAGAGGAGGGGGAAGAGGAGGGGGAAGAGGAGGGGGAAGAGGAGGGGGAAGAGGAGGGGGAAGAGGAGGGGGAAGAGGAGGGGGAAGAGGAGGGGGAAGAGGAGGGGGAAGAGGAGGGGGAAGAGGAGGGGGAAGAGGAGGGGGAAGAGGAGGGGGGAGAGGAGGGGGGAGAGGAGGGGGAGAGGAGGGGGGCGAGGAGGGGGGAGAGGAGGGGGGAGAGGAGGGGGGAGAGGAGGGGGGAGAGGAGGGGGGAGAGGAGGGGGGAGAGGAGGGGGGAGAGGAGGGGGGAGAGGAGGGGGGAGAGGAGGGGGGAGAGGAGGGGGGAGAGGAGGGGGGAGAGGAGGGGAGGAGGGGGGAGAGGAGGGGGGAGAGGAGGGGGGAGAGGATGGGGGAGAGGAGGAGGAGGGGAGAGGAGGAGGAGGGGAGAGGAGGAGGAGGGGGGGAGAGGAGGGGGGGGGAGAGGAGGAGGGGGGAGAGGAGGAGGGGGGGGAGAGGAGGAGGGGGGGGAGAGGAGGAGGGGGGGAGAGGAGGAGGGGGGGAGAGGAGGAGGGGGGGGGAGAGGAGGAGGGGGGGAGAGGAGGAGGGGGGGAGAGGAGGAGGAGGGGGGGAGAGGAGGGGGGGAGAGGAGGAGGAGGGGGGAGAGGAGGGGGGAGAGAGGAGGAGGGGGGAGAGGAGGAGGGGGGGGAGAGGAGGAGGGGGGGGAGAGGAGGAGGGGGGGAGAGGAGATGGGGGGGGGGAGAGGAGGAGGGGGGGGAGAGGAGGAGGGGGGGGAGAGGAGGAGGGGGGGGAGAGAGAGGAGGGGGTCTGCCAGTCACGTCACAGCTGTTATTCCCAGAACACAAACTGAACGCCGTCCTAACACAAATACCACCTGCGCTCCATACACACAGTCTGTAGGCGCATCAATAATCTCACCTTTCACTTTCTTCTCCGCTGCAGCCCTTGCCAAAGCCAGCAGCTCTGGGTCTTTGGAGAGTTGAGCGTAATGCAAACTCTTGTGACCATAGTCATCCGTCAAAGTAACATCAGCACCAGAATTTAGGAGGAGCGCCACTGCATCCTTGCAACCATTCTCACAGCCCACCATCAAGGCAGTCCTGAAAAGGGAGGTGACAGGTTAATCCTGGGCCCCCATGGGAGAAATTACACCCGGGTACAACTTTCCCGCTCCAACAGGCTTGGAGCTAGTGCTGTGTGAAAAGGTCACGGCATGCCCAACATTTTTCCCATCATAATATTCTCCTGTCTCAACAGTTGCTGACTTAAGTACCAAAGATAATACATGTATTGTACACCCACTATCCAACTCTATTTGTTTTAGTTTCTCTGGCAGGCAGAGAAAGAAAAAAAGACAGCCTCTATTATCTCTGTCAAACATGCCTTCAGCAGCAAAGGTCAAATAAGATAATGAAGAGCAATGGGACCATACACCGCTCTTTTAAGGCTGCTTACGTGGCATGGCATTGCAATAAATGAAGAAATAAACCTCCTATTTATCTTGGCTCAATGCTTACATCCTTTGAGGAAGTTTATCAGACTGGTTCAGTGGCCTCTGAGTCATAAGGCTGTGGGTTCAGGACCCATACCAGGGCTTCCAATCAGTAGGCCTTGCATACAAATGCTTGGGAGTGCTCACAGAGACTGGACGTCTGTGTCCGTACGTTCTATATAAACACCAAGTTTGAAACAAATCTCCGGCACCCCATCAATATGCAGAATTCAAGATGTGCGCCAATGCAGAAGAAATCTCTGCTTTGGTCAACTCGTATTGGATTGGACTTGTTTATTGTCACGTGTACCAAGGTCCAGTGAGAAGTATTTTTCTGCGAGCAGCTCAAACAGATCATTAAGTACATGTGAAAAAAAAAAGAAAATACATAATAGGGCAACAAACACAAGGTACACGATGTAAATATATAGACACCGACATTGGGTGAAGCATAGAGGGGTGTAGTGTTAATGAGGTCAGTCCATAAGAGGGTTGTTCAGGAGTCTGGTGACAGCGGGGAAGAAGCTGTTTTTGAGTCTGTTCGTGCGTGTTCTCAGACTTTTGTATCTCCTGCCCGATGGAAGACGTTGGAAGAGTGAGTAAGCCGGGTGGGAGGGGTCTTTGATTATGCTGCTCGCTTTCCCCAGGCAGCGGGAGGTGTAGATGGAGTCAATGGATGGGAGGCCGGGTCGTGTGATGGACTGCTATTGCTAAGATTGAAGCTGCAAAGAGAACAAATCGGCATCATCTGCCCCTCAGCAGGACATTGATTAAACTGCGGCTGCTTTGTGTGAAGGTACGCTTAATTTAATAATGTTTCTCTCGCTCCTTAATTTGCCCACTTGAAACGGCATTAATTTCTGACTGGGATGTAACTTGATTGGCACTGATCGTTCTCAGGACTTGCATTTAAAATTTACGTTTAAGCAAAAAAAGGATTACTTGTTTTGCTTATCCCTTGAGTTGATGTCCGCTCCTCGCTCCAGTAAAAGCCGGCAAACCTCTGGATGGCATACCTGCGTGGCCAGTACAAGAGGGGTCCGCCCATCCTGCAACAGAGAAGATGGAGCACACAGTGGTCAATGCCATGCAGCCTTCTTAAAGCAGCAACACGGGTTAACAAGACCAAGATTTTTTTAAAGTGCAAGAAAGCACCACGGTTACTTTCTGAACGTTTAGAATTGAAAGGCATGGATGTTGAGCTTACTTGGAACCCTGGTTACACCACAATTGGAGCACTTTGAACAGCTCTGGTCTCCATATTCAAAAAAAAATACATACACACCAGAGAAGTTGCAAGGTTTTCGAAGGATGAAACCAGAACTGAGGTTAGAAGGACCATACGGGTATATTTCTAAGAAATATCTTATTAATTTCAATTGTGTTACTACTCCGGGTCAAGCGGGGCTGGAATTGGCTGCGCACTAACCCAGGGACTCGTAACAAAGTAAATAAAATTGAGACACAAGTCGTCCCGAATGGCTGGACTTCACTGTAGTAGAAAATCTATTACGGATTTCCCATCTAGCTCATAGAAGAAAAGGGAGCTCTTTAGACGCTCCATTTCAATTGGATTTGACTGACCAGAGTCCACTTGCCAACCAATCAGCACCCTTTTTCTCACGCAGGAGGATTTGTTGCTCCCTTTAAAATTTGGTATTTTCATAGAATTTACAGTGCAGAAGGACGCCATTCGGCCCTTCGAGTCTGCACTGGCTCTTGGAAAGAGCACCCTACCCAAGGTCAACACCTCCACCCCATCCCCATAACCCAGCAACCCCACCCAACACTAAGGGCAATTTTGAACACTAAGGGCAATTTATCATGGCCAATCCACCTAACCTGCACATCTTTGGACTTCTTGCATCTACCACATTTGGTATGCTTGCATCTGTCCTGATGAGTGCAATTCGAAAAGCTTCGACAGCATGTCTCTTTTCAGCCATACTCGAGTTCTGTACTACAAAGTTCACTCACTTTAACAGTCAAAATAAACAGATAGCTTGAGAAAGAAATGCAAAATGTTTTGAAATTTCCTACTTCTACCCATTAATTTACCAAGGACAGCCACATCTCTGAGGTTTCACCAGCACTTACCCCATCCTTGACATTCACAGTCGCCTCATGGTCCAATAGTAGCTTCACGCATGCCAGGCAGCCAGCCACCGCTAAAGTACAAATCACAATTAAAGGGCAAACTAAACAACCTGGATAATTCTTTCAGTTTGATGTCAATGAAGATCCCAAATTTAACTCAAAACAACAAACGGAACCCCCCAAAGTTGCCCCTGAAGAGTCTGCATTGTTTGAGGAGCACGGGACAGCCAATTCTATGGGAGGGTCCATTTCTATGAAGGAAATTCGATGTAATTCTCTGCACGGGTCGGATGTCAAGTACATACAAACCCTCAAATATGCTTCTCAGTCAGCACTTTCTCCAGGTTAATCCAATTGTTAGGTCATTCAAGGAATCAAAGGACATGGGGACAGGACAGGGAGTCAGACAGATAGTCTCACTGAATGGGAGAGCAGACTACGGGGTCTACTCTTGAAACACTTCCATGGGACTTTGGAAGGGGGGTGGGGGGGGGGGGGGGGGGGCGCGTTGACAAGGCCCACATTTGCTGGCCATCCCCAAATGCCCTCAAATGGAGTGGCTCACTTTGCCAGTTCAGAGGGCACATGACAGATCTGCTTTTCTGTTTTTTAAAATATTTTTATTCTCATAGAATTTACAGTGCAGAAGGAGGCCATTCAGCCCATCGAGTCTGCACCAACCCTTGGAAAGAGCACCCCACCCAAGCCCCACGCCTCCACCCCATCCCCTTTATCCCCGTAACCCCACCTAACCTTTTTGGACACTAAGGGCAATTTAGAATGGCCATACCACCTAACCTGCACATCTTTGGACTGTGGGAGGAAACCGGAACACCCGGAGGAAACCCACGCACACACGGGGAGGATGTGCAGACTCCGCACAGACAGTGACCCAAGCCAGGAATCAAACCCGGGACCCTGGTGCTGTGAAGCAACAGTGCTAATCATTGTGCTACTGTGCAGCCCATTCTCCTCCTCTTTCACACCTTCTCCCAAATTTATACTCACCAAAAATAAACAATAATCAGTAACAAATGCAATGTCAATCCTCATATCAATAACAACAATCCCATCCTCCCACCAAACCTCCAAACATTAGCCCGCATGTTAACATAAACAAATAACAAAAAGGAATCAGGAATTACCCATAGTCACCATTAACACATATAGTCCCTCAACTCTCCCAACAATCCCCCCAGTAATGTTTGATGTAATCCAATTCTCAAAAGTGCAGAATGAATAACGCCCATGAATTATAGAACCCCTACATCCTTCCCCTCGGTTCAAATTTGGCCTTCTCAAGAGTCAAGAATTCCAGCAGGTCCCCCCGCCACGCTAGGGCACAGGGTGGAGAGGTTGATCTCCACCCTAACGGGATCAGCCTTCGGGTGGTCAACTAGGCGAAGGCTAGAGCATCTACCTCACACCCATTTCTAACCCCGGCTGGTCCAACACCCCGAATATGGCCTCCCGAGGGCCCGGGTCCAGTTTCACATGCACCACTTTAGAGATCATCCTAAAAACCTCATTCCAGTAATCCTCCAGCTTTGGACAGCACCAAAACACATGAATGCGGTTTGCGGACCGCCCCCACCCCCCCTCCCCGTAACGTTTACACACATCTTCTACCCCCTCAGAAAACCAGCTCATCCTCATCCTTGTGAGGTGTGCTCTATATACCACCTTCAGCTGTATCAGCCCCAACCTCGCGCACGAGGTGGAGGCAGCCACTCACACCAGAAGCCCTCCTCCATACCCTCTCCCAACTCTTCCTCCCACTTTGCTTTGATCACTTCCAGTGGTGAATACTCCTCTTCCAAAATAGCTCCGGAAACTGCCGACACTACCCCCTTCTTCCCCCTGTCGTCAGCACCACCTCCAGCAATGTGGAAGCCGGCTCTATTGGGAAGCTCTGCATCATTAGGGCAGCACGGTAGTTAGCACAAATGCTTCACAGCTCCAGGGTCCCAGGTTCAATTCCGGCTTGGGTCACTGTCTGTGCGGAGTCTGCACATCCTCCCAGTGTGTGCGTGGGTTTCCTCCGGGTGCTCCGGTTTCCTCCCACAGTTCAAAGATGTGCAGGTTAGGTGGATTGGCCATGATAAATTTCCCTTAGTGTCCAAAATTGCCCTTAGTGTTGGATGGGGTTACTGGGTTATGGGGATAGGGTGAAGGTGTTGACCTTGGGTCGGGTGCTCTTTCCAGGAGCCGGTGCAGACTTGATGAGCCGAATGGCCTCCTTCTGCACTGTAAATTCTATGATAATCTCCTTTCGGGCAAAGCCTCGAACCTGCATGTATCTAAATATCCCCCCCCCCCCCCACCCCTGCTCCAGCCCATACTTCGCTCCCAGCTCCTTCAATCCTGCAAACCGACCAAGAAACAAATCTTTTAGTGTAATAATTCCGTTCCCCTCCCATCTCTGAAAATTTGCATCCCACTTCCCTGGCTCAAATCTAAGGTTCCCCCGGATCGACATGTCCCTTGACCCTGGCCCCAACCCAAACTGCTGGCAAAACTGACTCCAAATTCTCAACAAAGCTTTTACTACCGGACTCCTCGAATATTTCCCCGGGGCCATCAGGAGCGGCGTTGTTGCTAGCACCTTCAATCCCGATCCCTACCAAAACTCTCCTCCATTCTAACCGATTGGGAGTCAACCCCTCTGACCCAGCTCCGTACCTTCTCCACATTCACCGCCCAGTAATAATACATCAGGTTTGGAAGACCCAAACCCCCTGCCTGCCTTCCTCTCTGTAACAGCACCTTCCTCACTCTAGCCACCTTGCCTCCCCATATGAACGAGATAATCATCCCTTCAATCTCTCTAAAAAATGCCTTTGGCAGGAAAATCAGCAGGCATTGGAAAATAAACAGAAAACGCGGCAACACGTTCATTTTAACTATTTGTACCCGACCCGGCAGTGACAGAGGGAGACCATCCCACCTTGCCAGATCAGCTTTCACCCTCCCCACCAAACTAGAAATGTTGTACCTGCGGAGCTCCCCCCCCAATCCCGAGCAACCTGCACCCCCAGGTATCTAAAGGGAGTCCCTGCCCTACGGAATGGCAGTCCTCCCACCCCTGCCCTCACCCCCGTCCGAGACACCACCAAATATTCACTCTTGTTTAGATTTAATTTGTACCAAACACAGACCCAAACACCCGAAGCAGCTCCAGCATCCCCCCTATTGACGCACTCTTTTGCGACACAATAATAATAAGTCATCGGCAAATAAGGACACCCTATGCTCTATCCAGATTTGCTTTTCTAGAGGGCATTAGTGAACCAGATGGGTTTTCTCTCGTCAACCACAGACCAGCCTTCAATTCCAGATTACTGATTGAATTGCAATTCCAGTAGCTCCCATGGTGAGATTTGAACCCATGCCCCTACAGCATTAGCCTGGGCCTCTGGAGTACTATCCAGTGATGTGGAGATGCCAGCATTGGACTGGGGTGAGCACAGTAAGAAGTCTTACAACGCAGCCTTCAACACATCATCGATGAAGATGAACATCTTGCCAAGGTCCATCCCCACACCCCCACTACTTGCCTTCAAACAACCGTGCAACCTCAAACAAACCATTGTTTGCAGCAAACTACCCAGCCTTCAGAACTGAGACCACAACGCCACACAACCCTACCAGGGCAATCTCTGCAAGTCATGCCAGATCATCGACATGGATACCACCATTACACGTGAGAACACCACCCACCAGGTACGCGGTACATACTCGTGCGACTCAGCCAACGTTGTCTACCTCATACGCTGCAGGAAAGGATGTCCCGAAGCGTGGTACATTGGCGAGCCATGCAGACGCTGCGACAACGAATGAACGGACATCGCGCGACAATCACCAGGCAGGAATGTTCCCTTCCAGTCGGGGAACACTTCAGCAGTCAAGGGCATTCAGCCTCTGATCTCCGGGTAAGCGTTCTCCAAGGCGGCCTTCTGGACGTGCGATAACGCAGAATCGCCGAGCAGAAACGTATAGCCAAGTTCCGCACACGTGAGTACGGCCTCAACTGGGACCTGGGATTCATGTCGCATTACATTCACCCCACCATCTGGCCTGGGCTTGCAAAATCCTACCAACTGTCCTGGCTTGAGACAATTCACACCTCTTTAACCTGGGGTTACCCCTATCTCTGGATCTGCAAAGACTTAATTACCTGCTAATGCTCTCATTCTAAGTATTGTCTGGCATCTTTGAATATGTCTATATGTGTGTTTCTGGAAATATACACGTGAGACATACACGGGGAGCCAATGGATGTGGTATATCTGGATTTCGAGAAAGCCTTTGACAAGATGCCACACAAAAATTTGCTGCATAAGATAAAGATGCATGGTATTAAGGGTAAAGTAGTAGCATGGATAGAAGATTGGTTAATTAATAGAAAGCAAAGAGTGGGGATTGATTGGTGTTTCTCTGGTTGGCAATCAGTAGCTAGTGGTGTCCCTCAGGGATCCGTGTTGGGCCCACAATTGTTCACAATTTACATAGATGATTTGGAGTTAGGGACCAAGAGCAATGTGTCCAAGTTTGCAGATGACACTAAGGTGAGTGGTAAAGCGAAAAGTGCAGAGGGCACTGGAAGTCTGCAGAGGGATTTGGATAGGTTAAGTGAATGGGCTAGGGTCTGGCAGATGGAATACAATGTTAACAAATGTGAGGTTATCCATTTTGGTAGGAATAACAGCAAAAGGGATTATTATTTAAATGATAAAATATTAAAACATGCTGCTGTGCAGAGAGACCTGGGTGTGCTTGTGCATGAGTCTCAAAAAGTTGGTTTACAGGTGCAACAGGTGATTAAGAAGGCAAATGGAATTTTGTCCTTCATTGCTAGAGGGATGGAGTTTAAGACTAGAGAGGTTATGCTGCAATTGTATAAGGTGTTAGTGAGGCCACACCTGGAGTATTGTGTTCAGTTTTGGTCTCCTTACCTGAGAAAGGACGTACTGGCACTGGAGGGTGTGCAGAGGAGATTCACTAGGTTAATCCCAGAGCTGAAGGGGTTGGATTATAAGGAGAGGTTGAGTAGACTGGGACTGTACTCATTGGAATTTAGAAGGATGAGGGGGGATCTTATTGAAACATATAAAATTATGAAGGGAATAGATAGGATAGATGCAGGCAGGTTGTTTCCACTGGTGGGTGAAAGCAGAACTAGGGGGCATAGACTTAAAATAAGGGGAAGTAGATTTAGGACTGAGTTTAGGAGGAACTTCTTCACCCAAAGGGTTGTGAATCTATGGAATTCCTTGCCCAGTGAAGCAGTAGAGGCTCCTTAAATGTTTTCAAGATAAAGATAGATAGTTTTTTGAAGAATAAAGGGATTAAGAGTTATGGAGTTCGGGCCAGAAAGTGGAGCTGAGTCCACAAAAGATCAGCCATGATCTCATTGAATGGTGAAGCAGGCTCAAGGGGCCAGATGGCCTACTCCTGCTCCTAGTTCTTATGCCTCTTCATTCACCTGAGGAAGGAGCTGTGCTCCGAAAGCTAGTGTTTGAAACAAACAGGTTGGACTTTAACCTGGTGTTGTAAGACTTCTTACTGTACTATCCAGTGACATCACCACTACGTCACCATATCTCTCTTTCCCCCCCAAAACACAACGCAGTGGACTTTGGATAATTTCTCTATTCGAATATGTTCTTAGCTGCTTGTACGAGGCTTCGGAGCTTGATAGTGTTCTCCATTCAGTAGCCACGTCACACCACCGATGATGATGATGATGAGGCGGACGCGGGACACGCACAACATTGGGAAAGTGCAACCCAAGGGTTCAAACCATTGTCTTGTCGCACACAACACTCAAGTAAGGAGATGAGTCCATTATTAATCCCTCACGTGATTAATTAAACATAATATTTCCACAAAACAAAGAGCCTGTGACAATCTGAGAAATATTAACGGCAAAGACACCAAGGTTCAGAGTAAAAGAGAAGGTTGGAGCATATCAGAAAGCAGCAGTTGGGGCTACGTCTGAAATGTGCGTGAGGAAGGGGAGAGAGTTCCAGGGATTTGGAGACAAGTTGGAGATAGCTGCAATCTCAACAAAGCAAGGCTACAGGGAGGGGAGGAGAAGCAAGCACTGTGTTGGTCACATAAAAATGACACACGGTCAATCAGCATCCATACAACCCAAGGTTACAAGACAACCTAGGGTGGGTATACGTACGACTTTCAGTCCCCTACACTTCCATTAATTTGCAATGAATCTAGTTGTCACCTCCTTACTGTGTGAAAAATCAAACTGATGCATTGTGACCTCCAAATAGGAACATTAAAACCGCCTTCAACGTTTGAGTTAAACATTCCACTAAAAACTGCGACACTAAAATTACCACCAGTTATCTGAACTGAAAAAAAGATATCGTGAGACGTCATTCGTCGAAGTACAACATGACTTCAGAGTGACAAAACGCAAGATAATTTTATTCACAAAGATTTTTTTTTTTTTTTATAAATTTAGATTAGCCAATTATTTTTTCCAATTAAGGGGGCAATTTAGCGTGGCCAATCCACCTACTCTGCACATTTTTGGGTTGTGGGGGCGAAACCCACGCAGACACGGGGAGAATGTGCAAACTCCACACGGACAGTGACCCAGAGCCGGGATCGAACCTGGGACCTCAGCGCCGTGAGGCGGTTGTGCTAACCACTAGGCCACCGTGCTGCCCTTTATTCACAAAGATGACGGTACTCAGAAAACACAGACAGCTCAGATCAGCTGCAGCACAATTTTCCTCATTAATTCATGAAGTCCTTCAGCACTAATTTGCTTGGATCGCAATACTTTTTGTTTGCGTGTTTAATGAATGCACAAAGCAGTTGCAGTTGGCCACAAAGGGGGCCCGTTTCCCTCACTTGGCTGGGCAGCTGGTTTGTGATGCAGAACGGGGCCAACACAGATACACAGAAGATAGGAGCAGGCCTTCTGGCCCTTCGTACCTGCTCTGCCATTCATCACAATCATGGCTGATCATCCAACTCAATAGCCTAATCCTGCTTTCTCCCCATAGCCTCTGATCCCATTCTCCCCAAGTGCTATATCCAGCCGCCTCTTGAATATATTCAATGTTTTAGCATCAACTACTTCCTGTGGTAATGAATTCCACAGGCTCACCACTCTTGACCAATGATTCACCTGAGGAAGGAGCAGTGCTCCGAAAGCTAGTGTTTGAAAGAAACCTGTTGGACTTTAACCTGGTGTTGTAAGACTTCTTACTGTGCTCACCCCAGTCCAATGGCAGCATCTCCACATCACCCCTAAAAAGGAGGCAGCAGCCTGTGGTCATCTGGGACTATGGCCATTTCACATTACCTTTAATAAATGACTACAGATTCGGGCTCTCTTTTCCATATAAAAGGCTGGGGTGTAACCTGGTGGCGGTCTGAAGATTTTTGTTTATAAAAAGAGTACCTTCACACCCACGCACTGTTTTTCCCCTTTTGGGGAACACTGGGGGAAGTGTCGGGAAGATTCCCAAGTTAATTATCAGCCAGTTGAATTACCTTGTGAACGCTCCTTCCATGACCAACAAGTCCTAACATTAGCCTCAAACCCGGAGTTTTTGGTCTGGTGGTCGGGGTGCCACGACTGCATCTCAAGACCGCCAATAAGAATGTGCAATAGGGTCGACATAAAAAAAGTCGCTTGTGAGGAAGACCAAATCAAGGGGCCATAAATACAAGACAGCGATTAATAAATCCAACCAGGAATTCAGGAGAAACTGCTTTACCCAGAGTGATTAGAATGTGGAACTCATTACAACCAGGAGGGAAAGAGCATTCAAAGCAGTTCAGGAAAAGCTAGGCAAGCTGGAGGCGAACAGAAGGATATGCTGATTGGGATGGGTGGGGAAAAAAAGGACAAAGGAGGAGGTTTGGACTGAGCATGAACACAAACCAACATGGAGCAAATAACCTGTTAATATTGGCCTGTAACTGCCTCAAGAGTGGCAGTCAGCAGCAGACTGCAAGGTCCTGCGTTAAATGAATGGGATGTTGGGGTTCGGACAATGGCGGCTGGAGTGGGGGGTAGCTCCCAAATGAGATGCCGCTGAGCCAGGACGTTATGCCAATGTGTTGTGCAAAATGAAAATAAATACCAACACATATGTAGTGTTTTCCATGAAGACCAGACATCTGAAAACACTTTACAGCGAGCCAAGTAGTTTTTGAAGTGCACTCACTTTGTAGCAAATGCGGCAGCTCAGCGTTACTCCCACAGTCCGCAAAGTGATACTCACCAGATAATCTATTCTGTGTCACGCTGACTGAGGGATGAATATTGGACAACTCCTCTGCTCTTTTTCAAAATAATGCCTTGGGGTCTTTTACATCTGCGTCAGCAGGCAGGTGCGACCTCCGTTTAACTCCTCATCAGAAAGACAGTGCAGCACTCTGTCAGCACTGCACTGGAACATCTGCCCTGAATTTTATACTCGGCATCGAAACCCGGAGCCTCGTGACAGAGGCGAGCGCGCTACCAACTGAACCACTGCTGACACTATGTTATGCAATAAAATTGCTCCTCATGTGACTACCCCCAACAAGCAATACAGCCCAGTTACTTTTGCAACAAATGGTTACTTGGAGAAAGGGGAGAGAAACGACAGTCAGGGGACATGAGCAGAAAATGGGATGAAATGTATTTGAAGAGAACCCAAGAGGTTGAATTTAGGAAACTATAAACCAGTTAGTTTAACATCCATCATTAGGAAACTGTTGGAATCTGTTATTAAGGAAGTAGTAATGGGACATTTGGAAAGTCGAAACATAATTCGTCAGAGTCAACATGGTTTAATGAAGAGTAAATTGCGTTGGACTAATTTGCTCAGAAGCAAAGTGGATAATGGGGGTACTATAGATGTAGCGTATCTGGACTTCCAGAAGGCATTTGATAAAGTGTGGCATAAAAGGTTAATACACAAGGCAAGATCCCAGTTGGGTTGAGGTAATGTATTAGCTTGGACAGAGGATTGGCTCAACAACAGAAAGCAGAGAGTGGGGATAAATGGGTCTTTCTGGTTGGCAAGCTGTAACTAGTGCTGTGCCACAGGGTTCAATCCTCAGGCCCAACTATTTACAATCTATATTAATAACTTGATGCAGGGATAGATCAGCCAAATTTGCAGATGACACCAAAATAGGTGGGGAAACATGTTGCAATGAGGAAATAAGAAATTTACAAATGGATATGGGTAGGTTAGGCGAGTGGGCTAAAATCTGCCAGAGGAAACTTAACGTGGGTAAGTGCACGGTTATCCATTTTGGTCACAGAAATAAAAAAGCAAATTATCTAAATGAAGAGAAACCTCAAAGAGTTTCGGTGCAGAAGGATCTGGGTCTCCTCGTCCAGGCGCCTCTTCCCCCCCCCCCCCCCCCCCCCCCCCCCCCGGATGAGACCAGCGAGCCTAACCTGTGATCTGTCCAACCTTGGCTCCTGCACCAAGTTCCTGTCCCCCCCCCACCCCCACAATCAGTTTGTGTGTGTCCAAGTCGGGGATGGCCCCAAACACCTTCTTCGCGAATCCCACATCGTCCCAATTGGGGCCGTAGACACTTAACAGCACCACTAATCTCCCCTCCAGCGCCCCTGCCACAATCACATATCTAACCCCCTGATGTGCCACCACCTTCTCCACCTGGAAGCGTACCCTTTTGCTGACCAGTACCGCTATCCCTTGAGCCCTTCCGTCAAATCCAGAGTGAAACACTTGACTAACCCAGCCCTTTACAAGTGTCATATGGTCCTTCACCCTCAAGTGAATCTCCTGCGGCATTGCCACGTCGGCTTTCAGACTTTTAAGATGCGCAAGCACCCTTGACCGGACCTGCTGACCCGCTCGCGTTCCACGTGACTATCCTAACTGGGGGTCTCTCATCTCTCCCCCCCCCACCCTTCTTATCCACGATCATCATACCACCGGGCCCTGCCCCATGAGCCTGACCCGCCCCTATCCATTATTAACATCGAATCCCTTTCCCCCCCCCTCTTGCTCGCCTCGTAGGCCCATTGAAACCTGTTAACCAGGCTCCAATGTCCGCAGCTCTCTTCTCACCTTATCACCGGTCACTAGCCGAATTTAGTTAGCTAGCGCGGGTGGGAAAGCAACTATTTAAATGCCGTTTCGTTTAAAAAATACGTAACTGCTCAGATGACGAAATTTAGATGAATGATTTGCAGACAGGAAAGGGTTCAGATACAACACTGAATCATAATGGATATTTGGGCTTGAGCTACATGACTTACATACCAAAAACTGTGGGCGAGATTCTCAAAAACAGGAGAAATCGTAAAGCTGCCGTAAAACCCGGGCGGGTTTTACGGCAGCGCGCCCCTTCCCGACCGGGGACCGATTCTGGTCCCCGGTCGGGGCTAGCAGCCCGACGCCGTAGGCTCCGGCAAGACGGGCTTAACGAAAATCGTTAAGCCCGCTTGCCGGAGTTAGCGCCGGCTGACGCGTCATATGACGTCAGCCGCGCATGCACAGTTTGGAAGACTCCAACCCGCGCATGCGCGGGTGACATCATCGCGGTTTTGCGCGAAACCCGCGCATGCGCGGGCCGGGTTGCCCCTCAGCCGCCCCGCGAATGGATACTGCGGGGCGGCGGAAGGACAAGTAGTGCGCGGGCATCGGGCCCGCTGCCCGCGATCGGTGCCCACCGATCGCGGGCCCATGGCACCCTTGGCACGGCCGTGGTACGGCCGTGCCAATCGGTGCCATGGTTATTAATAGCGAGTTTGTGACGCCGTTTTTACGAACGGCAAGACCAGGTGTGTTTGCCGTTCGTAAAAACGGCGGAAAGGGCTGGGACTTCGGCCCATCTAACAGCTGAGAATCGCTGCCGGCCGTAAAAAAACGGCGGCAGCGATTCGGGTCGGGACTTCGGCGGGGGGGGGGGGAGAATAGCGGGAGGGCGGCAAAAATGTCGGGAAGGCCCTCCCGCTATTCTCCCACCCGTCGTGGGGGGCGGAGAATTTCGCCCTGTATACTTAATTGATCTTGCTGCCCCAAATCTACTTTGCTCCATTTTTAAATACTTCAGTGTATTTAAAGCATTTCAATCTTGAAGAATTGAAATGATGCTGGTGAGAGAACTGCCTTACCCTGGAAATCAACTCTAAAGAGCTCACTAGCAGTGCCACCGACAGCTATAGATAGCCACAAACAAACAATACATCTTTGCACAAGTGGTCTGTCACAGGACCGCTTTCCCCACAAACATGTAGGAGGGCATAACCTATTGCTTTGTGTTTTGACAATCTGAGTGAACAGCGTGAAGACTTGTCATCACTCTTTATTGAAGTTCCAGTGATAACACAGGTCTGGATGTATGAAACACTAGAATTCCGTGAAACTCCACCCGCAGCCTCGAAATAAACAACCAACTTAAGCAGTTTTGTACTGACCTGCTTCGTGAAGGGCAGATCTGCCGCGAACATCGACACTGTCAACGGGGCAATTTTGCTGTAAAACAATTTGATTTATTTAAACTAGGTGAGCAACAATGGGACATTCTTGAATGCAGAATTAATATTTAATCTGCATATATTATTTAGAGTAGCAGGGAAAAGCTTTTGTTCCCAAATGAAGCCTCATTTCTCACGCAAGTCTTTTTTTGAAAACTCCTCCTCTGCAAGGGAACACGGGTGATAAAGCTACATTTACAGCTGTTCAACCTTTGCTCAGAGAGAGGGAGATCCTCTGCAAGTGGAGGGAAACCCCCCCAAATTTACAAGCTATATGCTTCACGCACGCATACTACACTAACAAGCTCCTACTCAATTCATATCTTGATGCTTTGTCAGCCTCATAATAATAAT
Source organism: Scyliorhinus canicula (assembly GCF_902713615.1). NCBI lineage: Eukaryota > Metazoa > Chordata > Chondrichthyes > Carcharhiniformes > Scyliorhinidae > Scyliorhinus > Scyliorhinus canicula. Next base: position 6,415,954 of record NC_052157.1, on the reverse strand, counting down.
AATTCCCGTAACAGCCTCCCCGAACAGGCACCGGAATGTGGCGACTAGGGGTTTTTCACAGTAACTTCATTTGAAGCCTACTCGTGACAATAAACGATTTTCATTTCAATAATAATAATCTTCATTGTCACAAGTTGGCTTACATTAACACTGCAATGAAGTTACTGTGAAACGCCCCTAGTCGCCATATTCCGGCGCCTGTTCGGGTACACGGAGGGAGAATTCAGAATGTCCAATTCACCTAAAAGCACATCTTTCGAGACTTGTGGGAGGAAACCGGAGCACCCGGAGAACGTGCAGACTCCGCACAGACAGTGACCCAAGCCGAGAATCGAACCTGGGACCCGGAGCTGTGAGGCAACAGTGCTGACCACTGTGCTACCAGATGTCAGGGTGTATAATTTAACAAACAAAGAATGATTTTTTTGGTAGATGTTTATTCCAGCGGGGTCATTAGACGGCACAGGAGATTCCAACTTTAGATCTGAACAAGTGCCATACTCAATTCGAAATGTAAACTCTCGTTCTCTCTCCACTGATACTGTCAGACACTGCGAGTATTACAATATTTCTTTTTTTATTATAGGAGATTCCAAGTACCTGGAGTAACCGCTGCAAACATAGTGGCTGTCCATTTCGAGCAGCGAGATGTAACACACTCCGTCCTGCAGGTAAGAGAGAAAAAAAAAATCACTTGCAAGAGTGGAACCACAAACACAAAGCAGACTCAATCTCAGTGAATTCCTTAACCGAAGATAACAGGGTCGAGAATTTCTCAATAGTTGCATTTACATGTTCCTCCGGGGGGCCAGCTGTTGGTCAGTGGGTTACGCTCTGACCTCCACGTCTGAAGGTCAGGATTCCAGTCCCACTTCAGAGGCTCGAGTATAAAATATAGGTTGACAGACCCAGCGTAGTACTGAAGGATTGCCACACTGTTGGAGACGTCGTCTTTCAGAGAGGACGATACATTGAGGCCCCATCGGCCCTCTTATTTAGATCTATCTATTTAGATCTATCTATTTAGAATTAAAGCAGGGTTTTTTTGCTGTGTCCAGACCAATATTTATCCATAGAACCATAAAATCCCTACAGAGCACAAGGAGGCCATTTGGCCCCAAGGTCTGCACTGACCCTTTCAGTGAGCACTCCACCCGAGCCCACTCCCCCTATCCCCATAACCTAATCTGCATGTCCCTGGATACTAAGGGGCAATTTAGCATGGCCAATCCACCTAACCTGCACATCTTTGGACTGTGGGAGGAAAACGGAGCACCCGGAGGAAACCCATGCAGACATGGGAAGAGCATGCAAGACAGGGTGGTCCCTTGGCGCTCCTTCTGGCACTTGGGCACCGCCACCCTGGCACTCCCAGGGTGCCACTGCCAAGGGTCAAGACCTCAAAGCTTGGGTGTGGTTCAGGGTCTTGGGGGGGGGGGGGGGGGGGGGGGGGGGGGGGGGGGGAAGAGAGAGAAAAAGAGAGAACGAACCCTCAGCAATACCATAGGGAGTCGAGAAATGACACTGCCCATGAGTGGCGTGTGTAACTTGGAGACTGAGGCAGCCCGATCTCGCCGGCGGGTTCAGCTCCCCAGTGAGCGGAAAAAACATTTCTAAGTGTGGGCTGGACCATCAACGGGGCGGTACGGTGGCGCAGTGGTTGGCACTGCTGCCTCATGGTGCCGAGGACCTGGATCGCTGCCCGTGTGGAGTTTGCACATTCTCCCAGTGTCTGAGTGGGTCTCACCCCCACAGCCCAAAGATGTGCAGGGTAGGTGCTTTGGCCACGCTAAATTGGCCCTTAATTGGAAAAAAAAGAATGGGGTACTCTAAATTCATTTTTTTAAAAAGGGAAACTCCCCCAGGCACCAGAAAAATGACGAAGTGCCCTTGAACAACAGTGTGAATTTCATCCAAAAGGCAAATGAGAAACATCCCACCAGACCTTCCCAAAATGAGAGGTAGAATTCTTTTGGTTGAAATCCATCCTTTATCTTTAATCGTACCCGACAATACTCGTTTACATGAGCAGCTCCGTAGCACAGTTAACTGGACTGTGGCAAACTTAGAAGTGCAAATTTGATGCCGTACACTTCAGCCACAGGATGCCTAAAGTTAGAAATGTGTAAACACAAAACTGGATATGACCCCAGATAGCGACTTGAGTTCACCCAGCATCATTCACCTCCAAAGCCAGAGGAAATCAGTTTCCTCTGAGACGAGTGAGAAATGTGTTCAACACACCCAGGCAAGCGGAGTGGCAGGATGTGGATTCAAGCCAATACATCCAGCTCCTAATTGCAGCTGCGCTGCGAAAGGAGAGTGCCAAGTGGAGATTAAATACGAACTGACAGGGGGGAGATGGAAGAATATCAAACTCTTCAATTTAAGAGCATTATCACAGCCTGCCCCAATTAGCAGACGGCTAGGCAGCGACAATGGCAGAGTCCTGGGAACAGGTCAGCCAGCTCCCTGGGGCTGGGACTTGGAGCACAAACCCATCAAGAACAGAACAAAAAGGACCGGCGAGAGTTTGCCAGTCTGACCACGTTGTTGGCACAGGTAACTTAAAATCAGTGTCACTGGATGCAACGGCACACAGTCTGCTGTGATGCTAATGGGGCAGAGTCTTTGACTGGCATCGAAATTTAATGCTTACTCAGGTTTGCACACACAGGCTCACCAGCACAGAATGGTCAGCGCTTGATATTTATATGGGCCAATTGTAACTGCTATAACGAAAAGCTAGATTGAAAAACAAAATTGGATATTAAACAGCAATAGGTCATGCATCCCAATAAGTCACAGTGGACAAGATTCTTCCAGCATTTTTATTCACCAGTCCAGCCTCAACCGTTCCCCCTCCCCCAGGGGCCTTCCATCAGCTCTGACAACAGGCAGTCAATTGTATCTTTTAAGAGCAGCACGGTACCACAGTGGTTCGCACTGTGGCTTCAAAGCGCCAGGGTCCCAGGTTTGATTCCCCACTGGCTCACTGTCTGTGCGGAGTCTGCACGTTCTCCCCGTGTCTGCATGGGGTTTCCTCCGGGTGCTCCGATTTCCTCCCACAGTCCAAAGATGTGCAGGTTAGATGGATTGGCCATGATAAATTGCCCTTAGTGACCAAAATGGTTAGGAGGGGATATTGGGTTACGGGGATAGGATGGAAGTGAGGGCCGTGTAGAATCGATTTGCCGACTGGCCTCCTTCTGCACTGTATTTTCTATGTTCTATACAAATCTTTCCTCTGACCGATCAGTCAGTGAGTGGACACCCTGGGATTGGTCAAGAGGCACTCGAAGAATTGGTCTTCTCACTATCGCCCTGCAAGCCGTCCAAGATTCCTGGCCACTTGTGCAGCCCCAATTTTAATCGCTGCGCCACTGGCGGCCGAGAAGCCCTACACTCAGGAATTCTCTCTCTGCTCTCCTTCAAGTCATTCTTTAAAACTTCTCTACTTTGGACATCTCCCCCCAAATAGGTTAGGTGGTTTGATGTCAAATTGTGGTCGATTATGTTCCTGTGAATGCCTGGGGCCATCTTTTAACAATAAAGGGACTACAGAAATGCAAATTGTTACACCGAAACGGAAACAGAAACACTGAAGTCGAGGTCTTTCGAATGTCATGGGGCTAGGATAATCTAGATGTGAGAAGGCTGCTTAACTTGCACAGTGATCTCAGAACTAAACAGAAGTACAAAAGAAACAGATCTAAAACAAAGGATTAGGAGGTGAAAATGAATGAAATGAAATGAAAATTGCTTATTGTCACAAGTAGGCTTCCAATGAAGTTACTGTGAAAATCCCCTAGTCGCCACATTCCGGCGCCTGTTCGGGGACGCTGGTACCGGAATTGAACCCGCGCTGCTGGCCTGCTTTCAAAGCCAGCGATTTAGCCCTGTGCTAAAGCAGCCCCAAGTTGGATTGAAACAGCAAAAGCAGCTAATGCTATATTAAGTCTTTAACATATGGCTGCATAAAATATAAACACCACTGGAGTGGATATAAAAAGATTTACACGGATGATCCCAAAGGTTACATCAACAGGAAGGCCTGCACAGGCTGGATTTCTATTCTCTCCTCAAGACCAGATAACAAAGTTCGATAGCATAGATGCTGAAAAAAAACGTTTCCACTTGTGGGGGAACTATTAATTTGAGAGAGTCATTAGTAAACGCAATAGGAAGTTCAGGAGAAACCTCCTTATCCAGAGAGTAGCGAGAACATGGAACTCACTGCCACAAGAAGGTATTTAAGGGGAAACTAGATATACAGAAGGGAGAATGAATTAGAAGGATCTGTTAATAGCAGCAGGTGAAGTGGTGTGGAGATGAGCCAAATGCCAATTTGGACAGCAAGTTCTTTGCAATTCTATTTCTGGTTCAGAACAGATCTGAAGGTGAAGAGGAGACATGGAAATATGGATTAAAAAACTTTACAACATTCAATTGAAATGAAATGAAAATCGCTTATTGTCACGAGTAGGCTTCAATGAAGTTACTGTGAAAAGCCCCTAGTCGCCACATTCCGGCGCCTGTCCGGGGAGGCTGGTACGGGAATCGAACCGTGCTGCTGGCCTGCTGGGTCTGCTTTAAAAGCCAACGATTTAGCCCAGTGAGCTAAACCAGCCCCGTTCCTTGCTATGTCACTGATCAAAGTTGAATGCAGATGGAGATCTCTAAAATTTCACTAGATTTTGGGGGGGTAAATGGGGAGGTAAAGAACAATTTTTTTTTGCATCTTTTCGTTCAGCTTCGTCTCCAAGTTGGTCACCTTCATTTTGAGGATGAACCTAATCAGGTAGCAGGCAGAGGGGCTTTTCCAGGATTTGGACTGATGGATAGAGCGGCAATTCACCCACAAGACTTTCTGAGGGCAACAAAGCTAAAGAAAGTCAAGGCCAGCAGCCCAGATTAACCAGGGCCTTTTACTAAGTAGTACACTAAACACTGGCAGCTTGATGGGAGACGGACATTTAAGATAAACATGTACAAATAGAAATGGTCTTAATCTTTTCCTGTTTTAACAAAGAACATTTATGCAATGTTTATAAAGCCTTTCCAATATATATTGAGAACGTTTTATTACCATTAAAGTTTCATGAAACAGCACTTCATTACTCATATTCTGCTGTTCCAACCTTTACAATAGTTTGGAATGGGACAAAACCATTTATAATGCAGCACTTAATAGCGCAAGACTCAACTATGCAGAGTTCCAGCGCTTGTTATTACCTTCTTGTACAATTGGACAGACACCGTTCGCTCGCTACCACAGCCTTACAAACACTCACTGGTTATTTATAAACCTTTTCAAAAACAAGAGTGATACTGGTCTCTGAAGGTATACAATGCACATCCGCCAGCACGGTATCAGAGTTTAAAGGATTGAATTGAGGTACGTTGAGGCAAATGCGGCCTGGATTCTCAATTTAAAAAGCTGAGGAGCGATTTGACAAAGTGCTCAAAACAAGTCAGTTGAGGAAACACGCAGCAGACTCGAGGGTTAAGCAATCTACTCCTGCTTCTATTTCCCAGTCAGGGGAAAACATTTGGTCTGATGAAGGAATCCTGAACAAGAGGCCACAATTCAAAAATTAGAGCCAGACATAGTGTGAGAAATCTGGGGGCACTTTCTTCCCCCATCCTCTACACACACACATATGCAAAAAGGGGAGTGGAAACCTGAAACTCGCTCAAAGAACAAAGAAAAATTACAGCACAGGAACAGGCCCTTCGGCCCTCCAAGCCTGCGATGATCCAGATCCTCTATCTAAAACAGTCGCCTATTTTCTAAGGATCTGTATCCCTCTGCTCCCTGCCCATTCATGTATCTGTCTAGATCAGGGGTGGGCAAACTTTTCCGTGCAAGGGCCACATTCAGAAATTCACAATTTTAAAGGGCCGCATAGTATATCAATTAATAGTCCCGGTTGTAATCAATTAGCGTGCGGCATATACCTCAGCGCTTCCCCCGGCGGCATCCTGCATTTAGCCCTCTTTTTCTCTACTTTTCAAAAATGGCGCTTCACCCGGTTATGATTCTGGGCGCCTCATATAGAACATAGAACAGTACAGCACAGAACAGGCCCTTCGGCCCTCGATGTTGTGCCGAGCAATGATCACCCTACTCAAGTCAACGTATCCACCCTATACTAGTAACCCAACAGCCCCCCCCCCCCCCATTAACCTTATAAAATAAATAAATAAATAAAAAAGATTTTTTTTTTTATGACTTGATCTTGGTGGGCCGCATAAATACCTTTGGGGGCCGTAGTTTGCCCACCTCTGGTCTAGATACATCTTAAATGATGCTATCGTGCCCGCCTCTACCACCTCCACCGGCAATGCGTTCCAGGCACCCACCACCCTCTGCATAAAGAACTTTCCACGCACATCTCCCTGAAACTTTTCCCCTCTCACCTTGAACTCGTGACCCCTAGTAATTGAGTCACCCACTCTGGGAAAAAGCTTCTTGCTATCCACCCTTTCTATACCTCTCATGATTCTGTAGACCTCAATGAGGTCCCCCCTCAACCTCTGTCTTTCTAATGAAAATAATCCTAATCTACTCAACCTTTCTTCATAGCTAGCGCCCTCCATACTAGGCAACATCCTGGTGAACCTCCTCTGCACCTTCGCCATAGCATCCACATCCTTTTGGTAATGTGGCGACCAGAACTGTATGCAATATTCCAAGTGTGGCCGAACCAGTCTTATACAACTGTAACATGACCTGCCAACTCTTGTACTCTATACCCCTTCCGATGAAGGAAAGCATGCCGTATGCCTTCTTGACCACTCTATCAACCTGCGCAGCCACCTTCAGGGTACAATGGACCTGAACACCCAGATCTCTTGTGTACATCAATTTTCCCCAGGACTTTTTCATTTACCGTATAGTTCGCTCTTGAATTGGATCTTCCAAAATGCATCACCTCGCATTTGCCAGGATTGAACTCCATCTGCCATTTCTCCACCCAACTCTCCAATCTATCCATATTCTGCTGTATTCTCGGACAGTCCCCTTCACTATCTGCTACTCCACCAATCCTAGTGTCATCTGCAAATTTGCTAATCAGGCCACCTATACCATCCTCCAGATCATTTATGTACATCACAAACAACAGTGGTTCCAGCAGGGATCCCTGTGAAACACCACTGGTCACAGTTCTCTATTTGGAGAAACTCCCTTACACTACTACTCTCTGTCTCCTGTTGCCCAGCCAGTTCTTTATCCATCTAGCTAGTACACCCTGGACCCCAGGACACTTCACTTTCTCCATCAGCCTACCATGGGGAACATTATCAAATGCCTCAATGAAGTCCATGTATATGACATCTACAGCACTTCCCTCATCAATGAACTTTGTCACTTCCTCAAAGAATTCTATTAAGTTGGTAAGACGTGACCTTCCCTGCACAAAACCATGTTGCCTATCACTGATAAGCCCATTTTCTTCCAAATGGGAACAGATCCTATCCCTCAGTATCTTCTCCAGCAGCTTCCCTACCACTGACGTCAGGCTCACCGGTCTATAATTACCTGGATTATCCCTGCTACCCTTCTTAAACAAGGGGACAACATTAGCAATTCTCCAGTCCCTCACCCGTCTTCAAGGATGCTGCAAAGATATCTGTTAAGGCCCCAGCTATTTCCTCTCACTTCCCTCAGTAACCTGGATAGATCCCATCTGGACCTGGGGACGTGTCCACCTTAATGCCTTTTAGAATCCCCAACACATCCTCCCTCCTTATGCCGACTTGACCTGGAGTAATCAAACATCTATCCTTAACCTCAACATCCATCATGTCCGTCTCCTCGGTGAATACCAATGCAAAATACTCATTAAGAATCTCACCCATTTTCTCTGACTCCACGCATAACTTTCCTCCTTTGCCCTTGAGTGGGCTAGCCCTTTCTCTAGTTACTCTCTTGCTCCTTATATGTGAATAAAAGGCTTTGGAATTTTCCTTAACCATGTTTGCTAAAATATTTCATGACCCCTTTTAGCCCTCCTGATTCCTCGTTTCAGATTGGTCCTCCATTCCCGATATTCTTCCAAAGCTTCGTCTGTCTTCAGTCAACTAGATCTTATGTATGCTTCCTTTTTCCTCTATGCTAGTCTCACAGTTTCACCTGTCATCCATGGTTCCCTAATCTTGCATTTCTATCCCTCATTTTCACAGGGACATGTCTGTCCTGCACTCTAATCAACCTCTCTTTAAAAGCCTCCCACATATCAAACGTGGATTACCTTCAAACAGCTGCTCCCAATCCACATTCCCCAGCTCCTGCCGAATTTTGGTATAGTTGGCCTTCCCTCAATTTAGCACTCTTCCTTTAGGACCACTCTTGTCTTTGTCCATGAGTATTCTAAAACTTATGGAATTGTGATCACTATTCCCAAAGTAATCCCCGACTGAAACTTCAACCACCTGGCCGGGCTCATTCCCCAACACAATGTCCAGTATGGCCCCTTCCTGAGTTGGACTATTTACATACTGCCCTAGAAAACCCTCCTGGATATTCCTTACAAATTCTGCTCCATCTAGACCTCTGACGCTAAGTGTATCCCAGTCAATGTTGGGAAAATTAAAATCTCCTATCACCACCACCCTGTTGCTCCTACATCTTTCCATAATCTGTTTACATATTTGTACCTCTATCTCACGCTCGCTGTTGGGAGGTCTGTAGTACAGCCCCAACATTGTTACCGCACCCTTCCTATTTCTGAGCTCTGCCCATATCGCCTCACTACTCGGGTCCTCCATAGTGCCCTCCTTCAGCACAGCTGTGATATCCTCTCTGACCAGTAATGCAACTCCTCCACCCCTTTAACCTCCCTCTCTATCCCGCCTGAAGCATCGATATCCTGGGATATTTAGTTGCCCTCAACCAAGTCTCAGTAATAGCACTAACATCATACTCCCAGGTACTAATCCAAGCCCCAAGTTAATTTGCCTTACCTACTATACTTCTTGCATTAAAATAAATGCACCTCAGACCACCAGTCCCTTTGAATTCATCATCTGCTCCCTGCCTACTCTTCCCCTTAGTCACGCTGACTTCATGATCTAGTTCCTTACAGGCTTTAGTTACTACCTCCTTACTGTCCACTAACCTCCTCATTTGGTTCCCATCCCCCTGCCACATTAGTTTAAACCCTCCCCAACAGCGTTAGCAAAAGCACCCCCAAGAACATTGGTTCCAGTCAGGCCCAGGTGTAGGCCGTCCAATTTGTAGTCATCCCACCTCCCCCAGAACCGGTCCCAATGTCCCAAAAATCTGAACCCCTCCCTCCTGCAGCATCTCTCAAGCCACGCATTCATCCTGCCTATTCTTTCATTTCTACTCTGACTACCACGTGGCACTGGTAGCAATCCTGAGATTACTACCTCTGAGGTCCAACTTTTTAAAACTTGGCTCCTATCTCTCTAACTTCTGCTTGTAGGACCTCATCCCGCTTTTTACCTATGTCATTGGTGCCTCTATGCACCACGACAACTGGCTGTTCACCCTCCCCCTTCAGAATGTTCTGCAGCCGATCTGAGACATCCCTGACCCGTGCACCTGGGAGGCAACGCACCATTCGGGAGTCTCGTTTTCGACCATAGAACCGCCTATCTACTCCCCTTACGATTGAATCCCCTATGACTATAGCCCTTCCACTCTTTTTCCCGCCCTTCTGTACAGCAGAGCCAGCCACGGTGCCATGAACCTGGCTACTGCTGCCTTCCCCTGGTGAGCCACCTCCCCCAACAGTATCCAAAACCGTATACCTGTTTTGGAGGGAGATGACCTCAGGGGACACCTCCAAAAGTCTGCGGATGCTGGAGGACACTTTTCTTTTATTCTTTGACAAGTTGTGGGCATCACTGACAAGGCCAGCATTGTTGCCCATCACTAATTGCCCTTGAACGAAGAGGTTCACCGCACCATTTCACAGAGTCAGTTAAGAGTCAACCATATTACATGCATGAGGCCTTGAAGATGGTGATGCTGAGCCATCTGAACTGTTCCAGCCTTTGTGGTGACGGCACTCTCAAAGTTCTGTCAGGGTGAGAGTAGGGAAGTTGTGAAACCGAACTCAAAAGTCTTGTTGGGATCAGAAAAACAACTGATAAAAAGCTGCCAGGCTGGTGTAAAATAAACAAGTGTTACTTTTCCCAATCTTTTCCCTTCCTGCAAGGAAGAGAGTCTGTCGTGACAAACTCCTCCTAAATGGTCCAGTGATTTGGTCAGTTGTAAAAACAAACAGCTACGAAGCACCACCACAAAGGTTGCCGTGATCATTGACCATGAGCCACTTTCACAATCAAGGAAAAACAGTAAATGGATGCTTGTTAGCTCCACCCGTGTCCTATAGGAATTGTAAAAAAAATGCCGATCTGCAAATATATACGGTTAAATATAAAACTCACCGTCAATGGGGCAGCATGGTAGCACGGTGGTTAGCACAATTGCTTCACAGCTCGAGGGTCCCAGGTTCGATTCCCGGCTTGGGCCACTGTCTGTGCGGAGTCTGCACATCCTCCCCCTGTCTGCGTGGGTTTCCTCCGGGTGCTCCGGTTTCCTCCCACAGTCCAAAGATGTGCAGGTTAGGTGGATTGGCCATGCTAAATTGCCCTTAGTGTTGGGTGGGGTTACTGGGTTATGGGGATAGGGTTGAGGTGTGGGTTTGGGTAGGGTGCTCTTTCCAAGAGCTGGTGCAGACTCGATGGGCCAAATGGCCTCCTTCTGCATTGTAAATTCTATGATCAATGGTCAATAAACGGAACAGGATAATGATCCTGTACACAGCCTCACTGGAGTCAAAAGGGGAACTATGGATGTGAACTTCTATCATAGGGCAGCACGGTGACTAGCACTGCTGCCTCAGTGCCAGGGACTGGGTTCTACTCCGACCTCAAGTGATTGTCCGTGAGGAGTTTGCTCCTTCTCCCCGCGTCCGTGGGGGTTTCCTCCGGGTGCTCCGGTTTCCTCCCACAGTCCAAAGATGTGCAGGTTAGGTGGATTGGCCATGCTGAATTGCCCCTTAGTGTCCAAAGAAGTGGGGTTACGGGGATAAGGCAGGGGAGTGGGGCCTCGGGAAGGTCCTCTTTCGGAGGGTCGATGCAAGCTCAATGGGCCGAATGGCCTCCTTCTGCACTGGAGGGATCCTATAGAGTAAGATTGAAGTTCTCGGACTAGAATCAACCTTCAAAGCACCAAACTGAACCCAAATACTGGTTTCAACATGTGGTAGGAAGCAAGATGAAGTAGTTTGGGAAGTGGCTCACGTGAAACATAAACACCGCCTTGGGCTGACAGGACTTCAAGACCTGCTTCACTGGGGTAATACTATGTAGAGAAAGACACAATAGCATTTGCATTCCTGGCCTCTGGGCAGCATAAAGTGCTTTATACAGCCAGTTTTAAGTGAATAGCAAGCTGCTGCAAACAGTAAAGCAATCAATGGCAAGAATATATCTAAGCGGTGTTGGTAGATGGATGAACATTGGCCAGCTGTTCTCTGCGCTTCTCTGAAACAGTGCGGGTGGGATATTTTACATTTTTCCAAGGGGGTAGTTGGGCCTTTAGTGCTTCATCTGAAAGACTGTACCACCAACACAGCAGCAGCCCTTAGTATTGAGTGGAGTGCCAGCCTAGATTGCAGCCTCTGAGCTGCTAAATGGCTCCGTCTCACAATAAGAGGTCGCCAATTTAGGACTGCGATGAGGAGAAATTTCTTCCCTCAGGGAGCGGCGAATCTTTGGAATTCTCTACCCCAGGGATCTGTGGCCGTTCAGTCAGTCAGAGTTAGATCAATAGAAATTTGGGACACAAAGGGAACCACGGGATAGGGCAGGAAAGTAATAATAATATCTTAGTGTCACAAGTAGGCTTACGTGGCACTACAATGAAGTTAGTGTGAAAAGCCCCTAGACGCCACATTCCGGCGCCTGTTCAGGTACACAGAGGGAGAATTCAGAATGCCCAAATTACCAAATAGCACAGCCAGTGACCCCAGCCGGGAATCGAACCTGGGACCCTGGCGCTGTGAAGCCATAGTGCTAACCACTGTGCTACCGTGCTGCTTTCATTGTCACAAGTAGGCTTACATTAACACTGCAATGAAGTCAAGATTGAAGATCAATCGCAAACTATCGAATAGCGGAACAAGTTCAGGGCACAATCAACCTATTTCTGTTCCCACTTCTTAATGCAGAAAGCCCAAGTGCCCCAAGGGAGAAGAGGGGAAGCTAAAAATGTTGAGTCAATCAAGTAATGAATGGAAAATAAAGCAAATATGTACCTGCTGCATCTATTGCCGTGACATCAACGCCATGAGAAAGCATTGCATTGATACAGGGGACATCTCCTTTAGCTGCTGCAACATGGAAACTGAAAAAGAAAAGTTAAACTCTGAATTGTAGTCAGCATGTTTGAACATGTTCATACACAGCCACTCTCCTCTTTCACAGAGCTGCTACCATTTTACACATTTCCTTTTGACAAGATTAGAGATTACAAATGGCGTCTACCGCATCTCACCCATAACTTTATACTTGGCCAAATATTGATGGATAATATGCCTTCTGTAGGTGGCCATCATCAAACCACTCAACCTCACCAATTTGACCACGGCCTAAATGTCCGCAGGAAGAGAACGTGTATGTCAAATTTGGACCTCTTTCCGTTTTCGACAACAGCCTTTCCTTCAAGAGGAAGAAATTTCGGGACATTTGTGCATTAAGACAAACGGAAGGATCCAGCACTGGGCGGAATTGTCCCAAACCCCCGACGGGAGGCCAGGGGCCGGCGTGAAATTAATTTGCATCCCTTTATTGGGAAGCTGATGCAGGCTTGACCCCCATGCCTGATTCTCCGTGATGCCGTCAGGAAAGCAAGTCGGCAGGAAACACGTGCAGATGTCGGGACTAAACTGATCAATGCCTGGGGTTGCCTAGAGTTCAGGATGGAGGCCGCCCACAATCCTGGACCCCGGAACAGCACAGCAGTGGGTCGGGGCAATGGTGCTATGTCTTTTCGTCCGACGTCATTTCGTCCAACGACACTTCGTCCACGTCTTTTCGTCCAACGTCTTTTTGTCCGCCCGTCTTTTGGTCCAACGTCATTTTGTCCGGTGATTTTTTTCGTCAAAGATTTTTTGTGACTTTTTACGTGTTTTTGCTGGATGATTTTTTTTGTCAAAGACTTTTGTAACTGACTTTAGTAACTTGCTTAGTAGCACCACTCCACTTTAACTTTTGTACATGGAAATCTTCTCTAATGCACATAATATACAATAAAGGATCTTTATTACCGGCCTCTTTCCTTTAACGAGCCTCGTTAAAGGATAGTTATTATCGTTCTCTCGTAAAGGATAGTTATTATCGTTCTCTCCCTTTACGAGCCTCGTTAAGGATCCCACAGCGAAAATTGATTTCTGAGGAATGTTGCTCACAATTTACATCAATTTTAAGTAATTTCGGGAATTCATCAGTAGTAAACTTTTAGATCTTTTTAACTGCATTTTTAGATTTTTAACTTTTTAACTGCATTTTTAAGCTTGTATTTTACTTGAATTTCATCAATTACTTGCATTTTAGCAATTAAATTCACTTGCTGTATTGGTGCCTGCTTTCTATCAATTAAATGCTTTTATACGGAGTTGATTTGCAATTAGTTAATTGGACGAAGTGACGTTGGACCAAAAGACGGGCGGACAAAAAGACGTTGGACGAAAAGACGTGGACGAAGTGTCGTTGGATGAAATGACGTCGGACGAAAAGACGCGACACGGGGGCATATCTGGGGAAGGACCTTCCAGATTCGGTGTCCTGGAGGAAGTGCATTTTCCAAACTCAGCATGTTCCCACAGATCCATAGTCATTCTCGGGCAGTCCATCTTCGGGCATTAAGTGTGCTCCCAGAGATCCTCCTTCATTTTCAGGAGGTCCACCTTCTTCCTTCAATGGTGGGTCAGTTATATTGGGTGCTTTTTCAATATAGCACTCGGCCACAACGGCAGATGACACTCCATCCGGGTCTGCCCTGCCACCAAATACAACACTAAACACCTGGGTGTGTAATTAATTACACTGGCGCCGTAGGATTCGTCACGTTGTCCCATCGGCATCCACAGTGAGAAACACTACCTTCCCGGCCCCGAAATGGGACAAAAGTCTCAAAACGAGAACATTCCAGTCACCGACTGATTATTTTCCCTTTTTAAAGCTTCTGCAGGATCACTTTGGAGCACTCAAATCTAATGTCACGAATGATCCAATTGTGCAACACTTGAAGTCAAATTGTTCTAAGATCACATTAAAACTGAACTAAATTAAGAGGCACAAAATCTGAATTGGCACAAGGATGCGCCAGACCAAGCTTTATGCTGGTAACTGACTATACATTGAAATATCCCTTCCTGGTCTACAAGATGTGGTGCATCACTGTACTGGAGGCACGCTCAATTAGTGCACCCCAAGCTAGACTTTATGGTGCTAAATTAAAAAAATCTCCTTGCTGTACATACATTAAAAAAATAAGAACAAGAATTCAATTTGAAGCTGCTTTTCTGAATGGCCTCAGCATCATCAAGCGAAGCAATAATTGCTTTATCAAGTGAAGTTAGGTTTCAACTTTGCCAAATATTTATAAACACAAGCAGATCGGCAATCACTTCATTGGTTCAGTGTTCAGAGCTATTGTGATTGCAGTGCAATTAAGCATTCCAGGCTTAGGAACCACGCATTCTAAAATCTTTATTACCATGAATAATATTTCTCTGTCAGATAATGATGTATTATGGTTCTCTTGGGACCCCGTGCAACAATATCAACAACAATCAAACCTCCACTAACCACCCTGTATTGCCGCGGTCTAAAAATCCGTCTACTAATAGCCTAAACGCTTTGCAACTTGTTAAAATGAACTCAGGGTTACTAATCAAGTTGAATATGTTATTTAGAACAGGAGTGTTTATATCCAACATCTGAATCAAGGCACCCAGGTGTTCGCACCATGTTTACTTTCAGAGTTAGGATTCATTTCAAACCCTTTTTTCTTATTTTAGTGATGTGAGGGAAGGGTCAGGGTTCAACTGAGATTGTATTCATTTCCATTCCAAAGTTCCATTTTTACCCTGCTGCTCTCCTGAACCAGACTGACTCTACCTCTCTCTAACATGGTGGCACCCTCCTGCAACTCACAGCTCCAACTGCTGGTTCAACACGCTCTCTCCGCACTCAATCTCTCCCTCTCATCCCGCTCCCTCCCCACCCCACTCCCACCAAATGACCCCCTTCCATCCACACCAGGGTGCGTGCATGCACGCCAGGTTTAATTTTGGCTTTAATCGCCATAATCACCCAGTCTGTTGTCCAATGTTTAAACCTCTTATTTTCGACTGCCTTCCCTGCTCTCCAAGTTTTACGGCCACTCAAACTAGTCAACCCCTTCCTTCTGACCGATTCTTTGCATTCAACCATTAAATATCCTTGATGCCTTTAACCGGCATCTCACGGCCTTTGTCTTCATCAACAAGCTTACACAACTGAGAATGCGGTTTGTCGTCTGTCCCCTGGCCATTAATTGGCCAATTAATAGCCCTAATTGGAGTGTAGATGTGTCGGCCACTTTAAGCCTCTCTTACACCACACGTCTGCCAAACCGTCACTGCCAGGTCAGGGAGCGCAGTTAAAGTTAAGATTAACACCTGCAGAATTTTTAC